>NC_067487.1:58818364-58828364 GCF_947179515.1 Apodemus sylvaticus
TCATGTCCTGAGGAACTGCCAGACTGATTTCCAAAGTGGTTGCACCATCTTGCAATCCCACCAGCAGTGGAGGAGTGTTCCTCTTTCTCCACATCCTCGCCAACACCTGCTGTCTCCTGAGTTTATCCTCTAAGATCAAGAATTGACAAATGGGACCTCATAAAACAAAGTTTCTGTAAGGCAAAGGACACTGTCAAAAGGACAAAACGTCAACCAACAGATTGGGAAAGGATCTTCACCAACCCTAAATCCGACAGAGGGCTAATATCTAATATATACAAAGAACTCAAGAAGGTAGAACCCAGAGAACCAAATAACCCCATTAAAAAGTGGGGTACAGAGCTAAACAAAGAATTTTCACATGAAGAACTTCGGAGAGCTGAGAAACACCTTAAGAAATGTTCAACATCATTAATCATTAGGGAAATGCAAATCAAAACAACCCTGAGATTTCACCTCACACCAGACATTCTTCTTTCCAGAGAGCTAATGTGACTATTAACTTACCAACTTACCTCTTGGGTTTGAGGTGGAACCCCCAAGATGTTTACCTAAGGATCTGTGGAACTCACTAACACCTGTTAGATGGGATAAAAACCAAACACTGGAGAAGTTTCTAGAACACGACTCTTTGATTTGACACCATTTTCTTCCTTCTCCTTTTGCCTTCTTCCTAGGATTCCACATGTACAGCAAGGCCCAGGTGGAAACACACAAGAATTTTATACAACAGTGTGCGTTTCTCTATGAAGTTGGAACATTTAGTCCTGCATTGAACATTTCCATTGACTGGAAGTCATAAAAATAAATGGCAGGACACCAACCACTGAATTACTCTATAATGGATGAACTGCATTGATTCCCTTAACCATGTCCTCCTGTTAACACCACATCTGGTTGGCATCTCATATTGGAAGTATTCTGAAATCCTTTTCATGTATATTCCCTTTCATCACAAGAAAGGATTGCAAACTCTGGTAATTTGCTGTTGTCATTTATTTCTGTCTTCCAATGTATCTTCTTTGTGCACCCTTCACTATAACTAATTCAGTCACCAAGCTTGTTTGCATCATTACTTACTGACCCAGACAACTGAAGCGATTCAAAGTAGTGAGCTCTTTTTTGTTATAAGTTGTATGGGTACCAATACATTCAAACTCAGTAAGGTCCCTGGGTTTTCATTCTAATGTTGCTTGCAGTATGCCATGCCTTGTGTGAATAATCACATTTAATCCCCTGAGAACCTTATGAGGCAAATCACATAACCAGACCTATTTCACAAAGCGGTACACTGAAGCTTAGAGAGGTTAAATAAACTGTATAATTTCACAAAGCCAAGAGGTGAGGAACAGGTATTCTAACCATTTGTGAGACAGCAGTGTGTGTGTGTGTGTGTGTGTGTGTGTGTGTGTGTGTGTGTGAACACCCACCCAGGATCTATCTTTGGATCTCCGAATGAAACACACAAACACACACACACACACACACACACACACACACACACACACTAGTTTATTTTTAAAATGCATGGTTACCTCAAAGGCTTGGCATTCCTAAACCTTTCCCTGCTACCCCAGGCCCAATTAGGGAAGTGGTCACTGGTCACTTACCTGAAATCTCACATGGCTGGTTGGCTTCATCTCCTGATGCTTTCATCCCATCCTTCTCCCCCAATTCTCTTCCATTCCTCTCAGCATCCTAGCCGGAACAACCCTAAGAGTCCTACCCCATGCCCAGCCATTAGCCATTGGCATCATTATTGATCAATCAAAAACCAATTGGGGACAAGGACCTTTAGCATTTGGACACGAAGATATCATCTGATTGATTCAAAACATTAGAACCAATCTCCAACAGAAGCTAGGAGATTGAATTAGATACTGTGCAACTAGAATTACAAATACTTGTGAGTCACAATGTGGGTGCTGGAAACTAAACCCAAGTACTCTTAACCAAACCATCTCCCCAGCCCTGGCATTTAGATTCTTAAAAATCCATTAACACCCATCAAACTTGTCAAGGGAGAACAGAATATCTTTTCTTTAAATGCAGATCCAAACCACTCTACTCTTCTCCTGAGAAACCTTCATTAGCTTTTTGTGTCCCCTGGACTTGATTCAAAATATATTTTCAGTATAGTAGTCCTGAAAGGATATCTCCTTCTAGATCTGATCTTATTGTCTCCTCCATTCTTCTCCTGATTTGCATCCCATGCACCAAGCTGGCCTCTGAGTCTGATGGACAATTTAACTCTTCCAGCTTTCCTCACACTGTTCTCTCTGCCTGGAGATCTCCCTCCCACCCACCCCCAGGCTCGCTGGGAGATACATACTTAGTCAGTTTCATTTCATAGACATCTTCTTTTCCAAACTTCTATCAACTTCTCCCCAGCACTCTGTGGGGCAGAGGCAGGTGGATTTCTGAGTTCGAGGCCAGCCTCGTCTACAGAGTGGAGTTCTAGGATAGCCAGGGCTATACAGAGAAACCCTGTCTTGAAAAAAACCAAATCCAAAAAACCAAAAAAAAAAAAAAACCTTCTCCCAACTTTCTTCTTTTAGCCCCTATTTTACCTATATGGGTTTTGTCAATGAAATCAGAACACATTATCATATATTCTAGTTGAATGTCTCTTTTAAGGTAAGGCGTGAGCTTCATTTCCTTCTTGTTTGGTACTTTAATACATAATAGGCTCCCCATCTTAGCAACAACCAGGAGCTTACATTCATTGTATGATCTGTGCCTAGGATTACATATATTTCTTAATTTTACACACACACACACACACACATTACCATGTGTTATATATGCAAAAAATATATTTAATATATTATATATGTTACCTTCCTCACAGATAAGAAAGATATTGTGGCTCAGTTGTAGAAGTTATGTAAATTGTCTAAGGATACAAACAAGTGGTAGTAGATATACCTGGTGTTTCTGGGCATGTAGTGCAGAGGTAGAGCACTTCTCTACCATGGGCAAGGCTTGCCCCTTAGGCTCTATCTCAGAGCCTAAGAGACAGAGTGATAGAAAGAGAGAGACAGAGAGACAAACAGAGACAGAGAGAGACAAAGAAAGAGACAGGCAGGCAGTCAGACAGGCAGACAGACAGACAGAGGGAAAGAAGAAAGAAAGAAGCAATGGTATTTAGAACTAGAAACTAAGGGATGGAGGCAAGAGCAAGGTACATTATCTCAAATAAACTAAATGAATTAAAGGCCATTTCCTGTATTGAATCAATTCCTTACACTACTCTCATCTAAAGACCTGCAGTACTTTTGCAAGTGAGGACAGTAGAACCTGAGGTTTTTCTCTCAGAAGCTAAATTGGAAACATTTTGAGAAGGAGAAATTTAAACCAAGTTTGACTGCTGCCCCAGAATCACTTACAGTCACACTTCCAGGAACAAATGCAAAAGCCGACAAAAGAGGATGCAGCCCTCAGACGGGCAGATGGCCCAGTCAATAAATAAAATGCTCAATGTGCAAGCATGAAGGGCTTGAGTTCTAGCACCCAGGTAAAAGCTAAGCATGGTGATATGTGCTTACAATCCCAGCTCCTCCGGGAAAGCAGAGCCACAAAGCTCATAGGTGAGCTGGTCTAGCTGGTGAAATACAGACATAGTGAGAGACCCTGTCTCAATAACTTACTTGAAAAGCAGTACAGCAAGATGCTCAATACTAACTTCTTGGCTCCATGAATATGTATATACTATGTATGTGTACTTGGAAACACATATAAAGTAACACACACATGGAAAAAACAATAACTACAGTTCTGAACCACCACCACCAGCCCTCAAAAAAAAAAACAAACAAACAAAAAACAAAAAACCTAAGCCTTCATAGTAAGCTAGAACAGCATATATGTTCTTGCAGGTGGTGGCTGCAATCCACCTAGGGATTAGGGTGACTCTAATCCCAGCACTTGGAACGCAAAGGCAGGCAGATCTCTGAGTTTGAGGCCAGCCTGGTCTACAGTGCTAATTGCAGGACAGCCACGGCCACAAAAAGAAACTCTGTCATGTGAAATCAAAACAGTAAAGTATTGTCTTTATGCATAAAAAGAAAAATATGATTTCAGCATGGTGAAGAGCTCCACCACCACCTACACACATATTATCCAAACCTGAATGCACCATATTACCTGCCTCCTACAGGACACTGATGCAGATAAAAATTTATCCTCCCCAAGAGAAAATGTCTAATTATAAAAAATATAAGAAGGAACAGTTATATATGCACTGCATCTGGAAGTCTATTCCATAGCTATTGGATTTGGAGCAATTTCCAAGTATTTGAAGAAGTCTGAAAAGAATCTGGGGAGATGGGAAGCTGGCAAGCCTGCCGGGGAATACCTGCAAGTGATCAGTATCATCAATGTACTGTGAAACTGAATATATTCCCACTTTATCCTAAAGATTCCACCTCTGGTAAGGGAAGTGGGGTCCTACCACAGGTGCACAAGGAGACATGTGCCAAACTCGTAACAGCGTTGTTTGTTTTGATTGAGAAACTGGAAATCACCTACCTAGAAACAGCCAAGCATGAATCACTATGGAATTCTCCATGGCAGTTAAAATGAACCAATTACAACATGGACCCTGGAGTGTCAGTATGGATGAGCATCAAACTTAGACATGTAAGGGAGAAAGCAAGCCACGGGCCATTATACATAGACCGATATGATTTATATAATATCAAAAGATATGGGAGGCAACATTTTCCTAATGGAGACATCTGCAGATATTGAGCTCATAGCAAGCACCTCCCCACTGCAAGGAAGAAGACTCATCTAAGGAAGGAAATAGAAAAACTCTAATGCTTTTTCTTCTCAAGAGCCTAAAGCTATGTGCACTGGTCCACATCTGTAATACCAGTGCTTGGGAATGGGAAACAGGAGGAGCAGAACTTTAAGGTAATCCTGTACTAGCTAGTAAAGTTTAAGGCCAGTCTGAGCTACATAAGACCCTGTCTCACAGGAACAGCATAAAACAAAACAAAAGTCTGAAGCAAATAATGAAAAGCATTGATTCTTCTTAATTGGATATGAAAGGACCCAAAGGGTTTTTTATTAATATTTTAATATTTTTTATGTTCAACAGATCTGAAATTTTCAAAGTAAAGCAATTTTTTAATTGAAGCCATGCTCCTACCCCTAAATGGAATCATATCTAGACATGTATAATAATGGGTGCAAAGTACAGTGGTTGAATAATAAATGCTAAACAGGTTCCAGAGTGTCTGAAGCACCCCATAGTAGCTGATAAGTAACAGAGAGTCAGTCTTGCATCATCCATTTGACTACACAGCTTCTTGGTGAGCAAACTGGGGGATAACCTAGGGTCAGATGATCCTATGTCCCTGCTTACAGTCACATGACAGAGGAAAACGATATTTACTGCTTATGTTGACAGTACCTAGTATGTCGTTTGTTTCCCCTCTTGTAACCTCTGACGCAAAATGATATTATTTATTTTGCAATATATAAAGCAAATAAGAGCTTAGCAATGAGTGCTGACATCATTATTCTTGGAATCTCAAAGGTGAAAGAGAAAACATTCTTTTGTAGAAAGCATTTTCTTAACCAAATGGTAAACCCTAACCCCAATCATCTAAGCCTTCAAGAGTCCTTCTTGCTGACTGTAGAGGTCCCCTGTGTTCTCTAATGAACTTAACTTCACACACAAAGGTGAAGGTTGTTGATGCAAGGGAGTGTTGATAGCTTATTCCCTCTACAAACCCAATCAGACTTGCCCTGGGATTGTTCCTAGTGATACCCAGAAGCAAACAGCTCCCTTTCTTCTCCATCCCTCTGCTCTGTGGTCCCTTCTAAACACATTGCATGGTTTTGCTAGGGTGCTAGAATGCTGTCTGGTTTTCTTTCATCCTGCTCTATACTCATCCCCTAGTCATTAACTGCAGCATGGAATTCCTTCCCAAACTATAAGTGGAATCAGCTGCTGGTGGTCATTTTCCTACCTGGTAGTGGCCAGGATGTTCTACCAGTGAAAATCACATCATACTGAAGTCATGGTGGGCCTTGGGAAAAGAAAGGAAAAGGGGTCTCTAGGCTAAAAGGTCATTTTTTCCAAAAAAAAAGCACATCAAACTCAAATATGATCAGGGCTGACAATATTTGAGAAAATGGTCAAAGACAGAGAAGGCCCCATCCATTTTGAAACTTGGAACCAAACTGTGGCTTTTGGGGGGGAAGTCAGTCTTTTGGAAGATGAAAGAGTGAATTTCAAGCAACAAAGCAGTAGTGGCCCAAAAATCGTGGCTCAAAAGCTCGGCTGTGTGGGCTGAGATATGTGTGGCAGGTTGATCGGTGTGAAGTGTCCAGGGCTCATCTTCAGAACAGGAACTCTAGGCTCAGGGTAGCTGGATGCATGGGGACTCTACATGTACAGAGTCTAAGTTCATCAGTTTCCTGTCTGTCTGCCTTAAGCATTGCTTTGAAACAAGGTGGGAGGGGCTTCCAGAAGACTCTCTGGTGGATGCCCAAAAGGTTAAGAAGACAAATGCTGACCACAATAAGACTTCATGGTTGATGAGTTTCCTTTCCAGAGTTGAAAAATAAGCCTAGTCTATGATGGAGACAAAGATAAGCGTGCCTACATTAAATGCAATAAAAACCATAAATACTATCCTTTTAAAGTAGCAGAGAGGATAACCTCCTTCAACAACCATTTTCAACTGGGCCTATGACTTCACGGGTTTCATACTTAAGGAATATGTTCAACCTTGGAAGTTTTATGTGCTTGGTAAGTGTCCTATGGAGTTTAGACAATGCAAAATCATAGTGGAAAACCTGGCAACTTTTTTAAGTCACAAATGAACACTCTGAGCTGCTTTATTTCCTCCATTGTAAAGCAGAAGGCTAGAAATCTACACAGTTCTACCTTAAACAGATTTGAAGTGTGATCACGACAGTAAGAATCATTGAAAGGGAATACAGACACTACTTATTAACATCATCCATTAAGCATAATTGTAACATTTGCATTCATCCTCAACATTAATACTACTATGAATGAAAACAATTCATCAAAGTCTGACCACTCCGTGCCCTTTCCTGGCTGGTCCTCACCTAAGTATCTAGGTGCTCTTACTGGCAGGTGCAAGCCAGTCATTTGGAGAAAGTAATTGTTCTGAATCAGAATCTGTCTCTAGTCCTACTCCCTGGAGTCCTGGGCACTCTGGAGAGTCTTCTTTTTATTGTGTTAAAAGGCCCAGTTACCAAAGGGCAATAGAGGTATGGTTTCTAAAACAACTTCCAGAGCTTCCCAGACCCAGAAATAAATCTCTGCCAAGTGGGACAAAACTATTTTCTTTATCTGTTCTGGGTGGGGCTTAGGCAGGTCTTGGACCCTGAAAGGCATTTATGATGTTTCCAGAGCGACCTGCTCTTTTTATTTACAATGTCTAAGCCAATGGGAGGAAGAGGATTGGGCAGGTCAGTGAGGTATTTACCCAACCGTTTTCTTTGTCCCTTCCCTTTCACTTTCTGGGAAGAAAGCAGTAGCCATATTAAGACTGCTGTAACTGAGATACTGAGTTAAGCAGTATCACAGTTAACAAGACAGCAAAGCCTCATTGTCCAGTAATAGTCACATTTGTGGGCACTTCCTTAGGACTGCCAGGAACACTGGGGGTATCATGCAGGAAGTGACTGGGCACATGCTGGGTGGGCAGTTCTCTTTCCACCTGTGAGTCAGGAGTTGCTGGGGCAGGGAGCTCTGCCAGGATAACAAAGAAAGCACCAGTTCAAACAGGCGAGCAAGGAAGACGGAGAACGATAAAGAGGAAGGCTTTGCTCAAGCAATACCTTCCCCCCACACACGGATGCACACTCACGATTCCATTTGCCATCTGACCCCAAACAAGGCAGCCAAAGACATCCTCTATATTCAAGCAAATAAGGGAAGAGACTGAGATGATTTTGAATCAAATGGAATCACAGTCTATCCACATTTCTTGAATGAGCATCCATGTCCTTTTCCCTACAACGCTGACCTTAACCTTAGATATTGACACTGTCCTCTGACTACGTGGGGCTTAGAGTGTAATAACCTCAAATCGCCATTCTCACCTAGACTTCTGTTGTTCTTCTCAACCTCAAAGAAACTATCTGTCCTCCCTATCCAAATCCATGCTACACTCACACCACGAGTACATAGTGGGCTCACTGAGTAGCTGCCACATACTAGGTACCGTGCTAAGCTCCAGGGACCCAAAACTGTGCAGAGACCAGTCCTGCCTCTACAGAGTCTGTGATCCCAGAAAAAATTCCAACTTCTCCTCTGACCTAGTCCATCTCTTAACTCTTAGGAAAGCTGTCTATACCACTTATTTAGCATTTAATGATCGATCACCTTCATTTCATCCACTGTGCTATGACGTCGTTATTTCTCATTCTATGAATATCTACAGTGTGCCTGGATGCACTATATAAGATCTGTGAAGACCAAAACTTTATTTCAATCAAGTGTTGTGTTTAAAACAGGTTGGTGAGATGATCACAACATATATATATAGTGTGTATGTATGTATCAGGAGACTATGGAGGACAAAGAGCTCATAATTTTATATTTTATTATCTCAGGCCTAATACATATATATGGGAGTGGATAGTTGTCTGTTGAGTTTCTTTTAATATAGAGGATGCGCAGTAGCATGCCTGACTCCAATTACTCAATGCCAAAAGCTTCCCTGCTACAACTTTCACAACTAACATCATGAAATTTGCTTTGGAGAGAAGAGGATTAAAAAAAAAAATCAAACCATCCACCATCCACATATCTGAAATATCTTGAGCTTGTGTGCTTTCTTTTATGTCACTAAATTTCATGGAGGACACAGAGTTTTTTCAAGGAATCGAAGTGACTTAGAAGCCTATCACACTAAAAGAGTAAGGAAGGCAACTTCAGAAGGCAAAGACTGGCTCCCAGAGAATTTTCTTTTGCCTTTGGAGAGTGCCCCCACATAATCCCACAGCTGTAAGTCAGTGAGCATCTTGAGATACATTCCTGGGATCGAATATCTAAGCAGGGGTAGCTGGAATTCATGATCAAATTCCTGTGGTTCCCATCCTCCATGGTTTCACAGCTGGGAACTCCCACCTCCACAATGACTGCTTAGGGTGGCCTCCTCCTCACATGACCTTCCAGTAGACTAAGATCTCTACCTCAAAGCCATGTTCATCTTCTTCTGTACAAGGACCAAAGACAGAGTCTCCAATTCTGCTAAGGCTGAAATCTTTGCCGCTACATACGATGAGTGAAATAGGCCTAAGAATCACTAAATTTGGTCTAACCCCATAGCATGTAAAACCTTGGTATCTACCACTTAATAAAAATATGGCCTTTTTTGGATTTTAAAGAAAAATTCAGAATAAGATCTGTGATGGAGACACACATGCTGAACAGTTTTTCTAGAGGCTCTTGGGTTTTGTGAGGAGCCACTGGTGGAAGAAGGGGTGTTTCAGAAGCCCATGTCAGCTATCCAAAGACCAAGAGAAGCCAAGATCTACTATTCAGGGCACCCAAGCATTTAGCACAGAAGTCGCAATGCAGGTGTACTGTCTGCGGATTGAATAGCTTGGATGAAACATGGTTCCTTCTTTCGTGGTTCTATTTAATATATAATTTTGTGTATGCACATTTATATCAACCCTATATTCATAATATAAATGATAACATATTTTACATAATATAAGATAAATTTACTTATGAATATTGAAATTGTTTATATTATTATATACTGTAATACATAGGCAAAAAGAGATACACACAAAACATCACCATACATTATATAGTGTCATTGGTTCTTTTCAATGCCTCATTTAATTTTGTTGAGATCTCTGTACCTGCTCCTTCTGAAATCCTAAAAGTGCATAGGAATACTGCTGTTTCTTCCAAACATATAACACAGTGCTGTGGTGGGATTTAATAAGAAAGAGGAATGTATAGGGAAGATGATAGACATCCAGATCGGGG
>NC_067487.1:58835864-58993364 GCF_947179515.1 Apodemus sylvaticus
TGCTCTTTCTGCTTGATCATGTTGCTGCTACTGGTTCATGGTTGGTGTTTGCTATTGAACAAGATTGTTGGTAGCCTGACAACAAAAAGTGCAATCACCCAAGGAACTACTTATAAACAGGTCCACAACACTCTTTTCCTATTAATAGTTTTCCCTTACCTCTGATCAGTGAGTTAGAAGAGAGGGTGACATGTTTAAGAACACTTTAAGCAGGTTTTGAAAAATCTAAGCCTACACGCACAGGCTGAGAATCATTGCTCTAAGGTGTTTTCTGAGCTTGTTTGATGGTAAGGTGTTTCTTGGATGCAGCAGAAAGATGTGTTCTACTTTATAATTTGTCAGTCTTTGTCTTCTTGTTAGGGAATTAAGATAATTTATACTTTGGGTTAATATTTAGCAGAGTTTATTAATTCCCATTATTTCATTGTTGTGTTTTTGTTTCTTTTTTTTGTTTGTTTGTTTGTTTTTGTTGAACTGTCCTGGAATTACTTTTTCCTTGTGTCCTCTTTGGTCTTCAGACTAAAGTCTTCTTTCTAGTACCTTCTATAAAGCTGGGTTGGTGAATAGAAATTGCTTACATTTGTTTTCATCATTTTTTTCTTCTTTGATAGTTTTGCTGGGAATGTTAGTATGAGCTAGCATTTGTGGTCTTCCAAGCCTTGTAGAACATCCATACAGGCCCTTTTGACTTTAAAGTTCTGCATGCATGAAACTGAATATTTGTTATATACTTACAAAATATAAATATAAAATAGACATTCTTCTTACAAAACTGATAAACTGGGCAGTGAGGTAGCCAAACCTAGGAAGGTAAATTCTATTGACTCTGAATGCTCAAGAATGATCACTTCTACCCAGATGCTCTGACTTCCATCATTCCCATGGCACTGACTGGAAGACCCATGCTCTCAGCTCTGTGGAGCAGTCAAATCCCTGCAGGATGAGAAGCCTGGTCCTAGAACATCAACCTTGTCCCCACACACAATGTAGCCAAGGTCTTTGCCAATTTACAATGGGGATTTTATTCCCTTGGTTCTCTAATTTGTTTTCTACCCAATTTAATTTCTCTCTGAATCCAGAGTGACCACTCATGTCCATATTTCTACCAATGTTCTTCTTATGATTATGTTTTCCCTTCATGGGTTGCTTTGATTAGTTTTTTTTCTTGAAACAAGCTAGAGTCATCTGAGAAGTGGAAAATTCAATTAAGAAAAATTCCTCCACATCAGGTTGTCTATGAGCCATTTTCTTGATTAACAATTGATGTGGGAGGGTCCTGCCTACTGGGAATAGTGCTGCTCCTGGTTATGTAGTCCTGGGTTGTATAAAAATGCATGCTGAGAGGACCATGAGGAATAAGATGGTAAGCAGTGTGTCTTCATAGCTTCTGTTTCAGTTTTACTTCAAGGTTCTTCTTTCAAATTCTTTCCCTAAATTCTCTTCATAAAGGAGTGTAAAGTGTGGACTGAAGTAAACTCTGTTCTCCTCACACTGCTTCTGGTCCTGGTCCTAGTATTTATCCCATAAATAAAAGACTAGAGCATGTGTCTTCCTCCTCTCAGATATAGACCCATCTTATTGCACTGGAACCTATATGGCCTCATTCCTCTTTCTTCCACTCCTGCAAAACCATGGCTCCAACACACAATGGACATTGGGGCTTCAACATATGAAATTGGTAGGCATACAATTTAGTTCACATCAGAACCCAACCCAAGAGGTTTGCTTAAGTCCACAGAGATGAAGAGTGGGCCAGAAGGACTAGCTTAGCCTCCTAAACTTAGAAGAACTGACATTTAAGAAGTTAGGTCTTACTATTTGGCTACAGAAATAAAAAAATGTCCAAACATTCTAAAAGTGATAGTTTTCTACTTCCTTTTTAGTATTCCTGCATATGGAAAGTCTACAGTTACATTAAGCAGCCTTTTAAAGTCCAAGATTAAGTGATCCTGAACTCAGCTTTCCTCTTTTCAAACCATAGGAATCATTGAAATTGATCAGCACATTTCATATATAATAGCAATTATGTCACATAGTTCACAAAGTAGAAAATTACTTCATCTAGAAAGCCATGCTCCTGCCCTGAAGAAGGCAAAACTGTAGTTTGGGGAATAAGAAAAGGTACTAGAAACTGTCCCTATTACTTGCATATAATTAAAATGGTATAAAAGCAGACTGGGAAAAATTAAATACTCTTCAGCCCCAAAACTGACTGGAGTCATGCTACAGTGCTGTTTGTCTTTTTCTTTTTAATCTTCACTCCTTCCCTGGAGAACCTGTTGACTGACTGAGCTGGCTTGGTCATACTTAAAACGAGGAATATAACTGTGGAGAGGGAAATAATGAGAAAAGCTGAAAGGGGAAGAGAAAACCCTGCCAAGAGCCCTGGGCATGCCAGAAGGTATTCTTTCTCCCTCCCTCACAAACAAAACACTGAAATAACAAAATAACAAAAAGCCAAAAAGGCGTGTGCATGCACAGCACATACACACACACACACACACACACACACACACACACACACACACACAAATATAGAGTCCATTTAGTATTGATAACTACTCCTGAGACTGAGGGTGGCTCTAGAGTATGGTTGATAGTGACCCTCCATTGAAGAACACTACTTTTCTCTCTCCCAGCAGGTATCAGTTGCAAATAGCTTCTTGGTTAGGTATGGGACTTTGTGCTCACTTCATCTTCACCATGAACGGATTTTGTTCAGCTGATTCTATGTGGATCTTATGCATGCTCTTATAGTCTCTGTGAGTTCATATGTGTAGGTGCTATGTCTGGTCTTGTGTGCAGGGCTCTTCTGGTCACATATCAGTAAGTTTGAGAATCCTAAATAATAACACGTAACACATTAATTAAATATAATTATGCTACGTGTAGTAATAAAAAGGAAGGAAGGAAGGAAGGAAGGAAGGAAGGAAGGAAGGAAGGAAGGAAGGAAGGAAGGAAGAAAAGACGGAAGGAAGGAAGGAAAGACGGAAGGAAGGAAGGAAGAAAAAGAAAGAAAGAAAAGATCCTAGACAGTTCATTCAGAGGTGCGGGTCATCAAATGACCTGTGGTCTTAGTAGAAATTCCATCAGACTAGAGATCACAAGACCTGGGGTTTCGTCTCACTTTGAACCCTAGCTCATCATTTGACTTAACCATGTTTCCACTTCTACCATAAGCACAGTGGCTATCATGTCTGACCACCACAGATCAGAAGACAGAGATAGCAGGAATGCAAGATAGGATAGAAATAGTAGAATGCAAAAAAGAACTCTCTGAATTCCTTCAGTTCCTCATAAACTTCAAGTATCCAAAACTGTCAACTTTATGCCTCTTTTATCAACATCGCTGATACCATCTGACAGGCTCCATCTTCCCGCATACCAATTTTGTGTGTGTGTGTGTGTGTGTGTGTGTGTGTGTGTGTGTGTGTGTGTGTGTTTCATGTTCTCCATATAATGCAATACCCAAAATCCAAAGTATGTTTTTATAAAGCTTTGGCAAATGTTGGATGTAGTAAAAGAATTATTCCTGGCTTTGGATATTATTCTGCTTTTATGATTTCTCAGTATCATGTCTCTTTTTTCTCCACAATAGAAGTTTGTCTGGTGATTTCAGAACCCAAAATAAGGTTGAAATTAATATGCAATAAAAGGTTGAAGATGCCAGTGGAGGCCTCATAAGGTTTGTGGCCAGTCTAAAACTAAAAATATTATTATTCACATGAATATTCCTTGCACAAACAATAATAATACTTGTTCCTTTTATTTCCTATGGGGGAAATTTTTCACCTAAAAAGAATTAGATACATTAGTGTATTAAGAGGAAAAAATTAGACCATGATGTAAATTTTGGGGTGTGATACCCACTGGCTTTGTGTTTTAGGCCCAGCACAAGTCAAGAGGCCTCTCCCTTAGCATGTAACCTCTCAAAGTGACTTGTGCATTCCTGCATGGATGAGGTCAAATCTGTTCGGCATGATACCTTAACCTCTAGTGTCTTGAAATTTGATTCCAAAAGTTTGCATAGTAAGTAATGCTATCTTTTAAGGTAGGGATTGTCTTTACTTAAAAATAGCAGTTCCCTGTTTGAAAGCAACACAGATGATGTAATTGCCATATATTGCCCTGCAATTTAAAGAGATCAGGTTCAGGTCTCAGATTCTCAGACACTCGGTAAGGAGACACTAAGAATGTCACTGGAATGGTAAGCTCAGTCTCCAGGCGAGAGAATTTGTTCATCACTCTTTCAGCACCTTTTGTTGGTGGGTTTTATCCTTTAAATATGAGAGTCAAAAAAAAAAAAATCTGCCTACTTCTCAAGGGACTGGGTGGAGTGAAGGAAACCCAAACTATTTAGAAGCAGTAATGAGCTGAGGTATAAATGTGACCGAGTAATTCATTTTGAGGAGTGACATGCATTGTTCTCTTTGCACCAGATGCATGCTGGGAGAACTGGGTGAAATGAGGAGAGGCCTCAAAGTGCTTGAAGTCACAGTCACGGGGACTTGAACATTAGCTGCAGCATACCAGCACGGGATACAAATGGGTGGGAAGACCACGTGACGCACAGACAGGAGACAGGAGTCAGGAGTCAGGAGAAGCTTGACGGGGAAGCTACCCTGTTCTTATTTTTATCTTCTGGCAACAGAATTCCTCGCTAGGGGCTCTACATTCCTTGGGCTCAGACATGATTAAACGCCATACCTTTTTAAATGTTTTACTATTCCAAGCAGAGGAATACATAAATAAACACTTTCCAGTTACCACTCCTCAGCCTGGAATTTCAGCCAAGTGTTTTCTGGCCTTCAATCTACTTTGACCAGACTCTAAATGAGAGAGAGAGAAAAAAAAATAATAAAGCTTCCTCACTAGATAACCTGAGACTCTGGTTGGACGAATGTACTATAAGGGAGATGGGGACGGACAACTTAGCCACATGGAAGCCTACTGGCCATTGAGGACAGCAATCAAGTTGTCGTTACTCAAAAGCCTGGGAAACTGAAAGAGTTTAGACCCACTGAGGTGCAGAATAAGGTTCTGCCTCTTCTCCTTGTGTAGCTGTACTTAGAGAGACAGTGGGCTTTTCCTAAACGAACAGAACCAATGTGTAGATTGCATAATACACTGGTCTAGATGTAGCCTATACAAAGGACAACTGTATCAAGCCCTGCCTGGTAGAGAGGACTGGTGTCTGAATTACCTACTCTAGCCCTGACCTGTCTCTCTGCTCTTCTACTCTGACCCTATTCAGGAGCTCCCAGTACAGGGGTCCTGCCTAAGTCACAAAGACCCTTTCATCTCTGCCTTTCCTGCCTCACCTCTATTCCTTCATTCCCTCACTCCAACCCCTTTCTATGCCTCATTCTAATATTCTGTGCTTTCAACTCACAACTCAAGTGTCATTCTCTCCTAAGACAATTCCTTGTGAATCATAGGACAATCGTTTTTAAACCATTTGCCTTCAGTCTTCAAACCATTTGTCTCAGAATGAATGTCAATTTTTAAACCTCCAAATCAGACACACAGGACAAGCATCCTCTGGTGGCTAAAGACTGGGGCTTGCATTTTAAAAAGTCCACCAGTGGCTTCAGTGTTCCCTAGATAAACTCCTTCACCATCTTCCCTAGCTGGATGCCTTGTAGCAGAGAAAGCCCAACCAGACACCAGTGGCTTCTTTTTAGAGTCTCAGACATCCCACCATGACTGTCACCTCTGGTCTCAGCTCCATGAAAAGGGCTTTGTGCCAATACCAAGTTCACCTTGGTGTTCTGGTTTAGAGTAAAATAAACCAGAACCAGATAGATATAAACCACTTTACATGAAGAGTTACACAATGAGTTAAAGGCTCTATCCTTTTAATACTAATAACTAGATGAGTTTACAGTTTAGAAAAGTGAAGACTTACAAAACTGGCTAATTAGCTATGCTGTTGTCTCCTACATCGTATAGACACTGAAATGAAAACTCAAGACACATAAGCAGAGTCACACTGAAATCAATTAACAGGTCAAAATACTAGGCTATTAGCTGCAATTAGGGAAGACCAATCAAAACCAGATAGTATGAACCACAGAGAAAGCATGTGCAGAAACTCATTTTATAAGAAAACTTTTGTTCGATTTGAAGTGACCTATTCACGCCATTTTCTCTCTCTCTCTCTCCCTCTCATTAACTTATAAAGAAATTGCCCAGTACTTTCTGAGGATCTGCCTGAGTCTCTGATATTTTCTTTTCCAAAAGTGGCTTCCAGAAACCTTAACAAGAGGGAGAGGTCACATTTCACTTGATGGAGGCCGCATCATAACCCATTGCTTTGCTGCTGCAGCATGGTGCCTCTGTGACTTCCTCCTCTTTCACTGCCTCCTCCTCCTCCTTTCTTCCTTCTGTAGTTAGAGCTTCCGTGTAGCTCATCTCATGCCTAACAAAGGCAGTGGTCTAAGAGAAGACATAGCACCACAGCTTTAGCTATACAAAATACTTAGCGCCAAGCACAAGGCTATTGCAATGCCAGGTTTTTCAAGACTCCAAGGCAGTATGACTTTTTTAACAAAATGGGAAACTGGGGGTGGGGGGGTGGGGGGGGGGAGAGAAGCTCAGAGGAAGATGAAAAAGGAGCCCTTGACTTTTATTCCTAAAGGTAGGGTTGAATAGTCCAATGAATGGAGACGTTACTTCTAACGTTACACCTATGGTAATCATAGTTTTATTGTAGACTAAGATTGACAAAAGACACTTGTACATTTTAAAGGAGCTCTCTCTGTGGCAAGTAGCTCTCTCGGCTGAGCGTTGGTATGCAAAGCAAACAAGCCCAGCCCAGGCTCGCCCCTTAACTCGGCCCTCACATCATATTCACTTGCAAACTAGAGTTTCTTCACCTGGTGCTCTAATCTCTGCAGACCTCCTTCTTTACATATGCTAATAGAGAAGCTAGTCCGTGGTCTGCCTGAAAGAGCCTCCTGGAGAATCAGAGCCAATCTCCACCCTTTAAGGAATTTTCTCTGGAGAACAAAGTACACCTCTAGCATCAGATGCCCCCCAACAACTCTTCCTCCCCACATCACCTGCCAGTCTGTATATGGGGGCTGCATCTGGACTCCATTTTTCCAAGCTGGGACTAGAATGGGTCTCCTCCACCGAAGACCCTCTCCCAATTCCTTTAGCAGAGGCTTCCAGTTGCTGGACCTGAAGGCAAGAAAAAAATGGCTTTCCTACCCTCCTGCCTCCACCCACCCATGGCCAACTAAATGGTCTTAACTTTCCTTCTGGGCCCTCTTCTCAATTTCCCACATTAAAGAGACTAAGAGGCATTCTAGGAACAAATTAGATACTAAATTACTCACAACACCATGTAATGTTTCTTAGTTAACTATTTCAAAGCAAAGCTAGCCCATCTCAATATCTTCACTATATGCACAAGTTAAATGAACCAAGGCAGATGTATCCCTGAATACAGGTGAGTCGTGAGTTAATCTTTTAATTTTACACTTTAAGTTGGTCTAGCAAAGGCAGTTCAGGTATTTTGAGCAGTTAACTTAGCTGTTATGCTTAGCTATTTTAGGTGATTCCTCCTAAATTTTGTAATCGGGTTATTTTTCCTCAACCCAAGTTTCCCATAATGAGCATTTGAAAAGCACCAGACCCAAATCTTTTTAGGAGGTAAGTTGAAAATTAACATTTCAATCAATGTTACATAAAACCTGCCAGAGGTGAAGTGTAAAAACCAGTTTTGTTTGGTTGAGGTGGGAGCTGAGAAAACTCACTACAGAGCTCAAAAATGAAAGCCTTATATTCTGCGATCACAGGGAGGCGGCCAGTTTGGATCGAAACCTCGTCCCAGAAGGGAGGTTATACCCGATTTTTGTTTAGGATGGGAACATAAAGCAAGGGGAATTGGGCTGGGCTGTTGCATTGATCAATCATCTCACAAGGGGTTAAGCAAGGAAGTTAACATTGGTGACTGGGCCTTATCCTGAGTCTCCTGGTTTCAGGGTGCTTGATTCAGCTTTTGCAGTAAGGTCCCCTCCTGGACTCAGGCCCAGAACTTAGAACGGTAAGGGAAGAAAGGAGTGGGCCCGCTGCATGCAGTGATTAAGTCAAGGCAAGCAAGAGGAGACAAGACACACTAGTAATTAAGTCAAGACACCAGAGTGAGAGGGACAAAGGTCCTGCAAACCCTTCAAGTCCATCTCCCTGGTCCTGAAGCGAGAGCAAAATCTAAGAGTGTCAAGGAAGGATCTAAGCAGCCCAATCAAGGTGTGATCGCTCCCAGCATTGCTTACCCTTCTCTGCGTTATGAAATAAAATGTGCAGGGGGGGGGGTACCTGGTGGGCCCGTGCCAAGGTGTGCTCCTAAGTAATGACACCAAGCAACAGATCTGCTATAAAGAGCGTTGTTGGGGGAAGGGAGAGAGGAGTGGGACCTGGGAAGGGATAGAGGCAGGCACATGGAAACGGGCAGAAAGACCAGAGCAGAGTCACTCAGGCTGGGAAGGGGCATGGGGGAGGGTATGCAGAGAAGGACAGAAAAAGGGAGCGAAAGTGAGAACAGAGAGAGAGAGAGAGAGAGAGAGAGAGAGAGAGAGAGAGCTCAGGGTGACGGGCAATTCTTTTACATGCAGCCCACAGCTAGCACACACAGGAGCTGTCTGGCAGGTAAGGACATCAGCCTTTGCTAGGTCTGTGGGAGGAGCCTAGTCTAATCGCCCACGTGCTAACAGTCTGGGCTTCAGTCTCATCCTCTAAGATGGTCTGACTCGTTTGTTCTAACTGTGTGAAATCTCTTTCTGAAAGACAAGTTCCCTCACAGTCCTTCCCTCCTCTCAGTTCAGGATTGATGGGAAACTCCCATGTCCATTGTTTTAATAGCCTGACAGTCAGACAGAGACAGGAGTGGTTTACTGCACCTTCATCTCTGCTAGACCACTTACAGTGTCACCATCTCCATCTCCTTTCTAGCTGGTTGCTGTGAAACAGATGATCAATTTTTATCGGTAGGAAACGAGGGTTCTGGATAGAAAGAGCATACATGAAGATAGGCAACTAGCAATTTTATCAAAATTTTAACTTCACACATCCTATAAGCTAACTCGTCTTTTAGAATTTATCCTACAGAAGCAAATTGCTTAAAGTCATTCTTTACAAACCTGCTTGTTATGCTGCCTGTGATGGGAAAAGACTGCAAGCAAATTAAGTCTCTACAAAAGAAAATCTAGTTAAGAACCTCTTTACATCCGTTCATATGGTTATTTTTCAATGGCAAAATGTGAAATATCATCCCCTACCCCCACCCAGACAGAGCCCTGGCTGTCCTGGAACCTGCTCAGTAGGCCACACTGGCCTCAAACTGTATGCACCACTATCCCCAGCCTCTGCCTCCCAAATGCTGGGATTAAAGGTGTGTGCTGCCACCTCCAGCAAATCTAAACTTTATAATGTTGTAGGACTTTACTAAAATATCAATAGGCCAAAACCAAAACAAACAAACAAAAGCAAAACGGAAACCCAGTCCCCTAATGAGATCAGTTGCCAACTCCTGAGATCTGTAATGTCACCTTTTATGGAAACCACGCGTCTGCTGGTGCGCCCGAGTAAAGGATTGTGAAATGGGAAGAAAGTTCCTAGATTATCTATCTAAAAGTGCTTGCTAAATGCCCTCAATGTGTCTTCCTGAGAGGGGGCTTGGACCTACACGTGACAGAGAAGATGATGGAGGGCCAGGCGTGGAGAATTTGAAGACTCTGCCTTGAAGTTTCCTGTGCTTTCCAAGTGAGCTTTTGTTTGTGGCCCTAGCAACTGGGATGGAAATAGGAACCTGAGTGGAGTCTGGGCCAGGTTGCAAGTTCAAGACCAGTCTGGGCTCTTTAGGCTTAGCAAGATACTGTTACAAAGGAAGGGGGAAGAAAGGAGAGGGAGGCAGAGAGAAAAAGAGGGAGCAGGGAAGGGAAATGGGAATTTTCTAGGCCTAGCATTTGGAAAGGGTAAGCGCTCACTGTCCTGAGTATTTCTGGGGTGGTTCTGGTGACACCCCCATTTGGGCCTGTTTATAGTGAGTTCAGACTGGAGGCCCTCTAGGACAATGAGAAAAGAAACTTCTGCTGTGTAAAGCCAGTAATTTGTGATAATTTGTTTCAGCAGCCACAGAAAATGAACAGTGCTTCACTGTCTGATAAAAGTGTCCTTTGGGTCATTACTCTAGAAATGAGAGAATACACAGGGGTAGGGATGGGGCGGATCCTGGGACACAGCTGCCAGCTGTGGTATTTGTGGTAAAGATGGAGCAACCCTTTAGCATTGCAAAGTGGCATTATCAGCCACAGAGTCCACTTCAGAGCCAAGTTATCAAGGGCGGGGAAGATGGGGGAGGGGATCCTTCTCTTCAGGGATCCAGTACCAGTTCAGCCAGTAACTCCTCACCTTTGGTTAGGTCAGTCACACACAAAGAGAAGATGTGAAAAGTAGGTGCTTGTTGAAACGAATAGAGCCATCTAAAGGGTAGACATGATGGAGGGAAACGGGTGAAAATTATTGAAATGTATTACTTAAATGAATGAACATGTCAAATGGTAAGAAAAGAAAATCAAGTGATTTTTTTTGTTTTTTTTTTTATTTTAAAGTGGGCCTTGTCCTCTTTGCACTCTGTTATTAATATTTTGGCATGTGCTGTACATGGAAGCATCCTTTTTCTTTATTATACCTTTAGGCCGTAATAAAGTACTATTATTAATAAAAGGAAATTATATTGCCTAAAGACAAAACTAATCTCATAATATTTTAAGTTTTAAGGATTTTTAAAGTTTTTGTAATGTGTGTGTGTGTATGTGTGTGTGTGTGGTGTACATGTGTGGATGCATGCATGTGGCATGCTACAGCTCATGTGTAGTAAAGGACAGAGTCCATTTCTTCTGTCATCTGGATTCTGAAAGTTGGACTCGTGTTGTCAGACTTGGAGGCAAGTGCTTTTATCTACTGAGCCATATTGCCAATCTACAAGTATAATATTTTCAATTGTGGTTGTTGGACTACATTCATAGCTATACTCTGCTACATGGGGCTGCAACCAACCCAGTGGTCCACAGGTTGGATGCAGCAGATACGGGAAGGGATCTCTCTGTGCTTGGAAAAATAATCCTATTTGAAAAAAAGAGTCCATGAGCCACCTTGAATAAGTCACTGGAGGAATCCTTAAGTGAATCCTTTAGGTCTATGGAAGACACAATGAAGATAGATAATCTATTTTAGCAAACAATGTGGGTTATCTACACATAAAAGGGAATGTTGAGCCCAATCAATTCCAAAGAGATTGTAGATTTTAATACAATAGGTAAAACAATAATAAAACTCTTGGAGAAAACTTTCAGAAAAACATGCCAAGTCCTTAAAGTACACTATGCTTTCAATAACAAGTCTCAAGAAGATGGTAATTATACAAGAAAAATGTTCATAAAAGGACATCAAAGAACATGAAAAAGAAGCTTACATAGCAGGTTGGCAGAACACAGACCCGGCAGAGGAATCAGACCTGAATCTGTATGGAATTCCTGTCACTTTTAGGAAGGACTGGGAGCACTACAACAACCTCCACAGAGCAGTCAAGTGTGTTCATGTGCAAATGACAGCCGAAGAATGCAGATTTGAACACCACACACACACACACACACACACACACACACACACACACACACACGGAAGGAAGATAAAGATTGCTGGGTATATCTGATGATAGAGACAAACTTGAATCTCATACATTTCTGATTAAAATATTGACTGGTAAAACTGCTACAGAGAATATAAGGATTTCTCGGAATCTAATAAAGCTGTATATGTGTACAACTGATGACCTAATGTTTCACTCCTGAACATGTTGCACTCAAAGCATATCTAATTACAATAGTCATAAACTGAAAGGTACTGAAGTTACTATAAAAAGTAAATAAACTGTGGTATATTCATACAATGGAGTATTACCCACCAGTGGGAACAAATAAGCTACCATTAAACTACCTAAACATCTATACTTTATATTTTGTAGCACTGACCTATTGTTGTTTTACCATATACTTTATTTTTTAATTATAAATTGAATTTAAAATAAACCACAAACTGTATGTATAGTCAGAAGATTGAGCAGAGCAGTAGTCATCCTATGGAGAGCGAGTTGGCTGAAAGCGTATGAGGGCTTCTAGGGAAGTCTATGGTGTCTATATCTTTACGTTTATATCTGTGTCCATAGTGTGCAGACTCACCCTTCCGTTTGGTAGACATGACACATTAGATTAGGGTTTTTTTTTTTAAGGTCAAAATTCTGTTTTAAAACAAACATGAAGCAGACACTGGTGTGAAAGAACACCAATGTATTCCTCCCTACCAAGACGCCATGTATACCCAGAACAGCACTCACTGGTCCCGAGGACTCAGCCAACCTCACAAATGCATTTTAGAACTGAATGCTGGCTGTCCTCAGTGCTGGCTTGCCCACTCTCGTGATTTTACTTAAAGTCATACCAAGTCTGGTACAGTGAGACCTCAGCACATTTCTGTTCTCCCAGTGAAGGAAAGAAAGGAAAGATCTCCGGAAGAGTGAGTAGCTTGGGAACACCTCTGCAAATGGCTCCTGATCACCCTCTGGTCCCTTGGGACACACCTAGAGCACGGAGGTTTAGATTACTGTGCATTGATAGGTGACAGGCCATCCAGCTAGCCACCTCCCGGTCTTTGTGTAACAGATCAAGGTCAGTTGAGAATTTGCTTTCAACTGTCCCACTGGGAATAAGCCTGATTTTTGCAATGGAACATTTAAACTCAAAATAATAGCCAGCTAGTTTCAAACCAAGATCGAGAATAAGAAATGAGCTATGAAATACTCACTTTCAAGTCAATGGGTAAAATTACATTTCTAAATCATGAGAAATATTGGGCACATGCACGTGTGCACACACACACACCACATACCACACACACCACAGACACACATACTACACACACACACAACACATACACACAACCACACATACATATACCACACACACATACCACACACACAGATATACCACACCACACACATACACATACATACCACACACACGTACCGCACCACACACCACACACATACATACACATACCACACACACACATACCACACACACATACCACACACACAGATATACCACACCACATACCACACCACACACATACACACACATACCACACTCACACATACCACACACACACATACCACACACACATACCACACACACATACCGCACCACACACATACACATACATACCACACACACACATACCACACACATATACCACACACACATACCGCACCACACACCACACACATATACACACATACACACACATACCACACACACCACACACACACACACACACACACAGATATACCACACCACACACACACATATACCACATACCACATACACACACACTATACACAAGCACCACACATACATTCACCACATACCACACACACACACACCACACACACATAACACACACACAGATATACCACACCACACACCACACCACACACATACACACACATACCACACACACACATACCACACACACACATACCACACACACATACCGCACCACACACATACACATACATACCACACACACACATACCACACACATATACCACACACACATACCACACCACACACCACACCACACACATACACACACATACACACACATACCACACACCACACACACACATATAACACACACACAGATATACCACACCACACACACACATATACCACATACCACATACACACACACTACACACAAGCACAACACATACATTCACCACATACCACACACACACACACCACACCACACACACACACACACACACACAAACACATACATACATACACACACCACACACAAACACCACACATAGACACCACACACATACATTCACCACATACCACACACACACACACACTTATACACACACATTAGATAATCATTAAAACAGTGAAGTGCCCAACCTTTGCAGGTCTATAACCGGTATCTAAGGACAGATCCTCAGAGCAAAGCTTCTGCATGCTCTGGGGACTCCTGAGCTATGCAAAACTCAGGACCAGCCTAAACCTGAATCAAAAGCCGTGAGCCTGGAACCAGCAGATGCTCATTAACAGCTTCTCCAGATAATCAAGTAGTGTGTTAAGTCTGAGAACCACCACTATAAATAATTGTTCTTTACGAAGAGTTACAAAATAACCAGTGCACTGCTTGAGGGAGATACATTACCCACACGTGGAATGAGGGTGATAGAAAACTGCACTCGTTTTATTCTCCTCCTTAATATCCTCATAGAGTAGAAGCAGCATAGACCTGGCCATGTCTTTATACACAGAATGCAAAAACATAAGCAGTGGGGAAGAGTGAATGTGTAAGCACGCGGATATATACGAATGGGTGTGGGTGGGACTGTGTTTGTGCACATAAAGACTGTGTAGGAGTCTCAGAGTTCTATTGCTATGACACCACGACCAAGGCAACTCTTAAGAAGGAAAGTTATTAATTGAGGCTGGCTTACAGGTTCAGAGGTTTAGTTCGCTATCACCATGGTAGGAAGCACGGTGGCATCCAGACTGGCATGGAGTGGGGGTGGGGGTGGGGTTGTACATCTTGATCTGCAGACAGCAAGGAAAGACTGTATATCACACTGGGCAGAGCTTACGCATATATGGGACCTCACAGCCCACCTCCACAGTGACACACTTCCTATACCTAACAGGGCTATACCTCTTAATAGTGCAACTCCCTATGGGCCAGGCATTCACACATGTGAGTCTATGGGGACCAAGCCTATTCAAACCACCACAGTAGGGTTTTCTGTGTGAGAGCACATGTGAACAGGAATGTGCAGCTGAGTGTGTATTTATGTGTGTGTGTGTGTGTATCTATGTCAGTGGAAGTGTTTATACCAATGTAAGTTTGTGTGTGTGTGTGTGTGTGTGTGTGTGTGTGCAAGCATGTATGTGAGCATTCAGGAGTTCCAGTGTGTAGTATGTGATAATGACTATGAATATGTGTATGAATGTGATATAAAGTATATAAGTGTGCAGATGAGTGTGTATGATTTAGTGTATATGGACATGTATGAGTATGTCTGAGACTGAGTTTGTGTGTGTATGCATGTGGGGGAGTTCACATGACTGTGTGTGAGTATGTGAATGTGTATAACAGTGTGAGTGTGCATGAGAACATGTGAGTGTGCACACGTGTGAATCTGTGTGGATGGATGCGGGTGTGTTTGTGTGTAAATGGCAAGTGTCTGTGAATTTGTGTGAGAGTGTGTTTGAATGCTTATATGGGTATGCATGGATGTGGAAATGTGCCTGGATGTGGGAATGTGTCAGAGTGTGTGTGACTTTGTGTGTATGTGAGTATGAGAGTGTGTGTGAGTCAGGATATGTGTCTGTGTGAATGTGTATAACTATATTGCGTGACTGAGTATTCATGTGCACGTATAATTGTATTACTGTGTGTGGAGTATGTGGAAGTATGTTTGTGTGGAAGGTTATTGTATGTGTATGTGTATTAGAGAAAGGAAGGAGAAGAGAGAGAGAGACCTGCATTAGTCAAACTTGACCCCAGGAATCTGTTCTTGCACATACTGCTTTTGCTAAAATTCCTTCCCATGGAAAGGCTTGAGCAGCACCCGCCCCTTCTCCTGTGACCCCAAGGACAAACTGAGGCTCATTTCTGCTCCAGGGGACCAATTACTTTATTGGGCTCCTGTACAGATATAGTTAGGAGTACTTGCAGAGGTAGGGTCCTCCTCCCACAGCAGACCACACCCAAAAAGCCTGTACCTAATAGGGAAGAAGACTTCCCTTAGCCACACAGATGGAGTCCCCTCCTCTAGTATGCTCCAGGCCCTTCCCCAGACTCCGTGAAGTTAAGGCATATATAGACAACAGGTGGCAGCCGGCAGCAATGCACAGGTAAGTATCTCATGACCCTCCACACTGTCCCATGACTGGTGGTAAACTGTCTTTTTGAAAGCAGGTATAGCTGGGCGGTGGTGGCACATGCCCTTAATCCCAGCACTTGGTAGGTAGAGGCAGAAGGATTTCTGAGTTTGAGGCCTGGTCTACAGAGTGAGTTCCAGGTCAGCCAGGGCTACAACGGAGGAACCCTGTCTTGGAAAAAAAAAGAAAGGAAGGAAGCAGGTATAGCTGAATGCCCCAAGATGGTAGTTGTTTTGCTCAGAGGACAAACACTCACAGCACTGCTGTTCACAGCAATCTGCTGTGGTCTGAAAACAGTTTTACTTTTAAAACTCTTCCCATCCATCACCTATGGACTTGTGAGAAGACCTATAATACATCTACAAGTCCATACACTGTCCTGGCAAACTTAAGCCAGCAGGTGAAGGCCTAACGTTTGTTTTTATTTATTCGTTTACTTTTTCCTCTCCAGTAAGAATTATGAATGCTAGAAAAGCTTCCCAGATGAGGTAGGGAAGTGACTCGGCAGAACACCACTCAAAAATACCAGCTTGAGCTGAAGGGAAGAAACCTTTGGCCTTGGCTCCCTGTGGAAAACGCGCATCACTCAGTTTTGAATGGAAGCATTCAGTAAGCCACCGTGTACAGAATCCGTTGAACTCTTCTGAGCTCCACACAACTCGAAGCTCAGGGATTTCTCCTGAGGACGACATCCTTACTGCTGTAAAGACAATTGACCCTCCTAACAGGAGGACTTAGGGCACGGGAGACAAAGGTACTTGGGATTAATTTAAGTGGTAGGGTAACAAAAATAGAGAAAGGAGAAATGGAAGCATTGAAGTTTTATTTATTTATTTATTTACAGTCCAAGCCAAACTTTGGGAAGATCAAGGTTTTGAATTTGTATGATAAAACTTCACAGCCATAGTCTCAGACTCTTCGCTCTCCCCCCTCGCCTCTCTCTTCCCGCACTCGCCTCTCCCAGACTCCACTGGGAGAATCGCCCCTCTTAAAATGTGCAGCTCAGGGTCTTTGGTGTGCTCCCCGAGAACATGTCCACTGTAATAAGCCTTAGAATATCTGCATCATCCCAATAACCAAAGACTGCCACTCTCACCTGGCAGCTTCTACCCACCTTCACATTGTCTCCACCCCTAGGGAAACTGGAGCCTGCTTTCAGTCTCAATCGATTTGCATTTTGGGTGGTTTTACATATTAATGAAGTCACTGGCTTATTTCACTTAACTGTGTCTTTAAGGTTCATCCTTGTCCTAGCATGTGACAGCTGTTGGTTCCTTTTATAGGACATTTACATCCAGAAAGATGGCAGAAATTTGAGTTGTTTCTGCTTCGGGGCCATTATGAAAAAAAAAATAGTAATGTTTCTGTGGTTGCAAACTTTTATATAATTTTGTCTTGTCTTATTTTTTTATATTAGAGATCAAATCCAGGATGTTATACATGCTACCTCTATTGCTGAGCCATGCATACACACACACACACACACACACACACACACACGCCACCCCCACCCCAAGTAGCAGCATTTCTGAAATCACGTTGTTCAAGGGGTGGCAATGCAGCCTTTGCCATGCCTGTGTCTACCTCAGGAGCAGAAGGTAGAGCTTTGAGACGGAGCGCAGCCAGATGCTGCAGCTTGATCTCCTGTGTCTTCCGAAGACCTGTGTGTTGAAAGTTTGATCCCCAAGTGTCAGTCTCAAGTGTCGAAAAGCTTAAGAGAGGGGGCCTAGGGAGAGGTCTTGGCTCACTGAAGGCATGCCTTCAAGGGGCACAGTAGAATTCTCCTCTCTCCTTTTCTTTCTTGGCTACCATGAGGTGAACAGCTCGCTCCGGTACGTGTTCTGTGTCATCCTGTGCCATCTCACAAGGAGGCCAATGGATCTCTGAAAAAACTCCAAATCTGTGAGCCAAAATAAATATTTCCTCTTATAAGTTGATTATGCCAGACATTTTGTTATAGTAATGGGGAGCTGGCTGACACAGAGGCGTATGACACTGAACCAGTAAAGAGCCAGCCAACACCAGAGTTAGGGAGACGGAGGGCTCTAACTAGACAGCCAGTCCTCTCTCTTTCCTTCCTTCCTTCCTTCCTTCCTTCCTTCCTTCCTTCCTTCCTTCCTTCCTTCCTTCCTTCTTTCTTTCCTTCCTTCCTTCCTTCTATCCCTCCCTCCCTCCCTCTCTTTGTTCCTTCCTTCCTTTTTTGGATATTCTCTTTATTTCCATTTCAAATGTTATCCCCTTTCCTGGCCCCCCAACCCCCTATCCAATCCTCCCTCCTCCTGCTTCTATAACAGTGTTCCCCCCCACCCCCCCACCTCCCTGCCTTAGAATTCCCCTATATTGGAGCAATCAAGCCTTCACTGAAACAAGGGCTTCTCCTCCCATTGATGCCAGATAAGGCAGTCCTCTGCTGCATATGCTGCTGGAGCCATGGGTCCCTCCATGTATACTCCTTGGTTTAGTCCCTGGGAGTTCTGGGGGATCTGGTTAGAGGATATTATTGTTCTTCTTATGGGGTTGCAAACCCCTTCAGCTCCTTCAGTCCTTTCTCTAACTCCTCCACTGGGGACCCTATAGGGGAACCATGTTCAGCCCAATGGTTCAGTCCTCTTTCGTTCCTTGCTGAGATGCCTCCAAAACTAGCTAGCTAGCACAGGCATGGATGCTGACTTCAGCTCTACTATTTTTTTCTTCTCATCATCTCCTGTGGATAGATCTCAGTCATATAGAGTTCATAAATTACCAGTTCTACAGTCCTCCAAAAAGGCTCTGGGATCTTCCACAACCAAGTAATGTGAGGTAGGTCCAGATTTAAAAGTAGAGGGGCTTACACAAAGCAGAGAGCTTCTGCAGGTCATCTGCTGTTTGAACTTGTCAGCCACGGGTGATAGCTGGGTGGCACGAGTAAGTACAGACACAAGGCACAGAATGACCAGAGACTGCATACTGTCCCTGAGCTTTTCTTTGCTTTCTTGTTCTTTCTTCTGAACCTCTAACTCCTGGTGGCCTAGGAGTGGACAGCCATGATATTCTGTGCCCCAGGGTTACAAACCTGTGGATTTGTTCTGCTGTCAATCATCAAAGCTTACTCTGTCCTGTGTCATCAACATGGAGCAAGCCCTTCAAGGCTAGGATTTGGACCAATGACAGAGAACAAAGAACTCTGAAATCTGGAACCAATCCATTCTAGAGAACCATGCAAAGCTTACCAGACACAAAGAGATTTCTATTGCTCTCAACAAGGTAAAGGCTGAACCCAGGAGGGATTACAGCAAAGGTGAATCCAACCCTCCCTCCATTTTGCAGCAGCAAGGCTTTCCCTAGGGTTCTATTATTGTTCCCTCTCTCATTCCTCTAAAAATTATTCCCTTGAAGACCCCATTCATTTCAGACAAAATCCTCATTAAAGCTAGGCAAAATAAGCTGGCAAATATTATGGAAAATCTCCTGAAAACTAATGTGTCAGTATAGCATTGTCTTTGAGGCTCATTGGAACTGCACTATTGTTGCCGACTGTGGGACTCTGGAAGGGAACATTGTCTTATAGCATTTTTTTTTCCTCTCTTCTAGGAAAATAAAAGTTTGTTGTTTTATTGTAGTGTCTGAACTTGGTTACTAAAACTCATCTTACAGGCCTATGCTGAGGGTTAAATGAAATTATTCACTTGACAAATATATAGACTAGTGGATGTCACATAATATTTTAGATACAACAGTGATAAATATACACATTGAGGGGCAGTGCTTGCATTCTAGTAGGAGAAGACAGACATGAGGAACTGAGTCAGTAGAAGATACAGGGGTATCATGATGAGAAAATATTTGTGTCTTGGTCCTCTTTTCTCTGGGTGGTATGTAAAATTCTCGCAATTCTGAAATCTGGGAAGTCCAGATTCCAAGCTCCATCATCCAGTAGGTACTTACACATCACATCCCTATGTGACAGAATGGTAAGCAGAGGACAAATGTATCTTCACACGCCAGAAGATCAAAAGATAGTGAGCCCTCCCCCAACAAGCCCTTTGGAGTGTGAATCCTCCCATGAGGGCAGATACCTCATAGACCAGTTGCTCTCTTTAGACTCCTCTCCCACAGCTTGCTGGCCCCCAAACTTGTATGCATAAATGTGCATAGCCACATCAGCAAGAGCAAAAAGAAACATCAATTACCATCTGAATGCTAATTGTAGTTTGTACCCATTGCTTGAAAACTTACTTTTGGTAAAAACCTACTAATATGTACAAATGTGTCCTAAAACTATAATAATTAAAATAATGTACTTTGGACACAAGTTGGCTTTTTTGGCAGAGAAAAAGGATTTTGGAGCAGAGTTTAGATCTGAAGGAAAAGGTCAAATCCCATTGTGCAGTAAAAACATTCAGAAGAATGAAGAGGTGGAGCTGAGGTTGTTAATTAATGCAAGAATCATCGGGAACATGGAGTCACACAAGGCCAGAGTCAGTGAAGACAGACATGAAAGGCGTGGGCTGGCCCCATCCAGGCCACTGGATGAAGCTTCCAACAGCTGCCCCTCTGTGAAGTTGGAAACACATGGTTTCAAGAGTAAAATGCCTGATATGTTCTGGGTTCTCCATCTGAACATTGTAATTATCTTGTGAGTCTCAACCTATTTGATTTTTAATATTTAATTCTTTTGGACCATTAGCTCTGTGAGTTCATCAATACATTGTCAAAGGCAGTCATGACAACAAACTTTTGTTCATGGGCGAATCCTGTTCCTTACCTCTCAGTGACTGCAGCAGGCTCTGCCAGAGGCCTGAACTTTTTGCTGACTGAGAGAAAGAACTCATTGTGGGGGAGTGTGATGGTTTATATATGCTTGGCCCAGGGAGTGGCACTATTAGAAGGTGTGGCACTGTTGGAGTAGGTGTGGCCTTGTTGGAGTAGGTGTGTCACTGTGGGTGTGGGCTTTAAGACACTCATCATATGTCATTGAAAAGGATGTTTAAGATTTCACTCCAAGAGGAGCTGATCTTTGGAGTCAGTTTTTTGGTTTCTCTCATGAATATTTAGTCCAAGGTTGTCAACCTCAAGCCAAGAGTCTGCTTTTTATTTATTTATTTTTAATCTCAAAATAGTTGATTCTATACATTTCCAGGTCCCAGGCAATGTCCACATACTCCAGCATAGCTGACTTTGAGCATCTCCCAATGTCCCACATGCGTCGCCTAGGTCCCATCCTTCCATTGGTCCTTGATGACCTTGCACTGGTCTATGATACACTGGGGGACTAACCTCTCCAAGCTGAGGTGGCCATATTTGTTTTGTTTTGTTTCTTTATTGTAGTGTCTGAACTTGGTCTGCAAAGTGCACAATCCCAGGAGTACTGCCATCACAAGGGGGCAGTAGATCTCCCGGCTAAGAGTCCCCTCCTGGGCCTACAGAAAGGCCAGCTTCTGTGTTTTCCTCAACCTCCCCAGACACACCCTTAGGGTAGAGAGTAGCCAGGAAATAGAACTGGACAAGGTTATCTTTCCTAGCCTCCTATATCTTTTATCAAGCTTCAGGAAGAGTAAATCTTTTATTATCTACACGCCTACACGCGGGAGGTCCAGGTACCACACTTCCTGAAGCCAATAGTCATTATCACCTGATCACAAATTATTTCCCTAGGTGTTTGGTTAGATGGCGAGCTTTTAACTGTGCACCTATGGCTATTACCCAGCGGTTGGTTTGCCTGGGCATTTTCATTGGCTAGTGACTGAATCCTTGTAAATTCACCACTGCACAGCGACTGAGCCCATCAGAATCTATTGACAAATACTTGATCTTAGAGCATATGCTATTGGTGTTCTGTTCAGAAACTTTCTCCCTGTACTGATGTCCTCAAGGGTCTTCCCCAGTTTCTTTTCTATTAGCTTCAGAGTATCTGGCTTTATGTGGAGGTCCTTGATCCATTTGGATTTGAGCTTAGTACAAGGAGACAAGGATGGATCAATTCGCATTCTTCTGCATGCTGACCTCCAGTTGAACCAGCACCATTTGTTGAAAAGGCTATCTTTTTTCCATTGGATGTTTTCAGCCCCTTTGTTGAGGATCAAGTGGCCATAGGTGTGTGGGTTCATTTCTGGATCTTCAATCCTGTTCCATTGATCTGCCTGCCTGTCACTGTACCAATACCATGCAGTTTTTAACACTATTGCTCTGTAGTATTGCTTGAGGTCAGGGATACTGATTCCCCCAGAATTTCTTTTGTTGCTGAGAATAGTTTTAGCTATCCTGGGCTTTTTGTTATTCCAGATGAATTTGATAATTGCTCTTTCTAACTCTGTGAAGAATTGAGTTGGGATTTTGATGGGTATTGCATTGAATCTGTATATTGCTTTTGGCAAAATGACCATTTTAACTATATTGATCCTGCCGATCCATGAGCATGGGAGGTTTTCCCATTTTTTGAGGTCTTCTTCCATTTCCTTCTTCAGAGTCTTGAAGTTCTTGTCATACAGATCTTTCACATGTTTGGTAAGAGTCACCCCAAGATACTTTATACTGTTTGTGGCTATTGTGAAGGGGGTCATTTCCCTAATTTCTTTCTCAGCCTGCTTATCCTTTGAGTATAGGAAGGCCACTGATTTGCTTGAGTTGATTTTAGAACCTGCCACTTTGCTGAAGTTGTTTATCAGCTGTAGGAGTTCTCTAGTGGAGTTTTTTGGGTCACTTAGGTAGACTATCATGTCATCTGCAAATAATGATAGTTTGACTTCTTCCTTTCCAATTTGTATCCCTTTGACCTCCTTATGTTGTCGAATTGCCCGAGCTAGTACCTCAAGCACACTTCTCAGTCTATTTATAAGGTTTCATTGGACTTGAAATCAGTGCTAGCTATGCTGGAATAAGGAGGGCCCCTGTTCACCCTCCTCCTTGCTACTGCCTTGTTCCTTGTCTGCTGACATATGACAGGTCCCATCTACATCTATGTTAGAGAAGACTTGATGTCCTAATGGCCCTGTTTTCATTCCCATTAAAACGCGGGGGACTTCCGAATGGGCATCTATGTATGTCACCATCACAGCTTGGCCATGGTTTCTAATAGTAACCACACACATACACACACACACACACAACTGAAGCATAGTTGATGACATGCATAATTCCTTGCTAAGTCTGGTCTTCCTTGCTTATACAGCCTGACCATGTGATTTCTACTTGAAGAAAATTTAGCAAGTGCTACCCTGAAGCTATTGCAGTCAAAAGACCATTGTTGGTATGACTTTTTTGATACAATGTAGTAATAACTTTTTTCTTCATCTAAATGTTCCTCATAAATGTGGGGGCAGAATAGAGTTTTCATTCCTACTCAGTATTTCTTTTTCCAGTGCTTTTGGTAGCTGATAGTGATTATTTACTGGTAAACTTGGAGATGAAGTTTGACTGTGGCTTCACAATTTCATCTGCTTAGCATCATCATGAAACATCCCAGAGAGATCTTGTAGGCTAGAAAATATCTTGTGGGCATCTTCATTTACTTGAGAGTTTTTATTTACTTTTTAGCATTTTTCCAAGGCTGGCACATGTGAGCAATGGAAGAGTCAGCTCTTCCTCCAAATGACCGGAAGGAAGCCATCCTCCAGTAGAAGGAATGCGTATTTGAATTTATGAGAGCTGAACTTGGCTGCCACAACCACATTCTTGTTCTACTTTGAGCTTGGCAGGCCACGCTAATACTTGTGCTGGATCTGCAAATAAGAGAACTCTTCAATTTTTCTTTGTTAAAGTCTTATAAACCTCAAGAGTATATTTTCCATTTGAGTCTTTGAAAAACTGTACAAAGACTCTGTGAACAGCCAAGTTTCTCCCAGCCTGTCAAACCAGCAAAGAGGATATATTTACAGAATGCTTGTCCTTCTACGTCACGATATGGTAATATCTGGACAGCCATTTTCTTCGTCCTGAGATAGCTTTATGGTCATACCCTGACAGCAAATTATTTTATCCTAAACTACCTATTTAGTCTGCTCAGCATGGAAGTCTGATTTTAACAGAAATACTATTTTTGAAAACATATAGTCTTACAATATAAATAGTTTAGTATAAAATCTAAAGATACTGCTTTTGCTGTGGTTGGCACAAACTCACATCCTGAGTCTGGAGCAATACACTGGGGACTGACACTCATCTTTCCTTCCACCCGCCATTAAACACTCAAACACAGTCCCAAGTTGGCATAGTATAGCAGAAGCAAAGCTTAATGTCAGAAATGGACAAACAATAGGCATTTCATATCTCAAGGTAACTACTGGTTTCGTAACTTTGCTTCATTGAAGGAACTGGATACCTGGTATCTGCAAGATGCAGGCATATCTATGGCGATAAACCAAAAAGATAAAAAAATTTCTATGGTCACAGAGCATTGCAAGGGAGGTGGGGTGGGGGAGGGAAGAAATGGTTATCTTGGCATATGCTGACTGCATAGTGACATAATGTATTGAGGGCTAAAGGAGAAGTCAGTGTCTCTAGACATAAATAGACTTAGGAAATCCTCTCTAAAGCCTCCCATTGTAGCCAGAGCAAGGTCTCCAATGTCATAGCTTGACTCTGGAGAAAGCAAATTCATCCAGCAGCCAGCTGCTTTTCACCGACGCCCGGGTCTGGTCGATGCCCTACTGTCAGAACAGCTTGCTGAGGCTCCAGCTCGGGCAGCAAAGGCCTCGCATTGGCCACGTCTAAGTCTTCTGAGAATGTTGAAAGAGTCAGAGGTTACTTTCAGAAGAAAGCAGAAGGGTTAGAGAGAAGCATTTATGACTTGGGAAATGGGGAGATCAGCTAGAACCTTCTCCTAAGAACATATAACATAGACATTTCCCACTCAAATGACAGGGTTTCTTCACGGGCTGACTAAATGGCTCGTTCCATTGTTTGAGCTCAAATGACATAGGGTGGGGAAAAAAAAAACAGAGCCTCTTTAAGGAGGTACCTCATTTTCCCAGATGGCCTACTGAAATCAGAAAGAGGATCTGCTAGTAGGAACACAAGTATTCATAATTTACAAATGAAGAGATGCAGATGGTAATAGCTAATTTTACCAACGATTACCCCCGAAGTGATTTTTAACCTCCATATATCCAGCCTACAAGCACAGAAACCAGGAACTGGAGAAGTGGTAACAGTTGTGGGATAACAGGAGAAAAAGTCACTTGAGCATGTGTGCTAAAGGGCAGTGTTGTCATATCCCTCACACGGGCTTCCCTGGTGCTTTATCGTAGACCCAAGCAATATCAGAAATTACTAAATTCTCATGAACCATAGCAGTGGAGTCTACACTGAGAGTGACTGAAATATTAGGATTCTTCTGACCCAGGGTAGAATCCTTATGTGTCTTCCGTTGCCCACCTGGCATTTGATGAGACTTAGAGAAAAATGGGGGTGTGGGTCCACTTTAGAGTGCCTGACCCTGTGGAGTACAAGGAGTTTAGAAAATCATGGGGCGAATACGGACACCCACTCAGAAGCCAGCTCGGTGGCTTTAGAATGAATAAAAAAGAAAGAGAGAAGGAGGGAGAGGGGGGAGGGAGGGAGGGGAGGGAGGGAGGGAGGAAGGAAGGAAGGAAGGAAGGAAGGAAGGAAGGAAGGAAGGAAGGAAGGAAGGAAGGAAGAAAAGAAAGCATCTTCTCTGAGGAGTCCTACCAATTCTGGTGCTTCTGAACTGAACACAGATGCCCAGAAGTGCAGAGACTTCTTGGGAGACAAGGATCTGAATGCAAAGCAACTTTAAAAGGAAAGAAATGGAACCTGGGGTGGGGGGCGAGGGGGGGTATTCCCAGACATAAGACTCTGCCTCATAACAACCAAAACTTTAAAAATAAATGTAAGCAAAAGATTCTCAGCTGGGGAAATAAATAACCAAGGCCATGCTGCTAGGCCGGCTCCCTGCATGCTGGCACGGTTTAATGAGTGAGCTGTCGAGTGCCTAGCAAAAGTCCCGGCACACCAATAAATGTTAGTTCTTGTTTCCAATATCAATAAATAATAACTGTACCCCAAGTTGTTGGACATTTTCTTAGGAAAATCCTTAGACATCCCACTTAAAAGGCTGATTCATTCTCTCCTGGAAACATGGTTGTACACATGGTGCTGGCATGTAATTTTATGGTATCTATGGGGAGCCCTGAAGTCCCCTTTCTCTCGGACTGTCCCTAGTGAACAGATGCAGGGGCCTCCAACAACAGGAAGTGAGTGTGCAGGGCTGAACTGTGGTCTCCTGGTCTTCTGCTTCCCGCATTCTCTGTGAAAATCAGGAGGAAAAAAAAATAAACCTGCCAAATAGTCTATTTCGAAAGTTGGAATTGTGTTCTTGAAATTTGGAATAAATTCTCTTTATTAATCAAAGGGAAATGGATTGTGCTTCCCTGTTCTTCAGAGGACTTGCTATTAGACCTACTTTTTCTGCCCAGCACCGAGTTATCAACTCCAAATGGGACTCCCCGTCTCCAAAATGTTGTGGCCAGTTTTCAGCTAGGACATTCAGGTCTCTAAGCCAAGGCACACAAGCTGGGAGAGGAACTTGTTCCTCACCAGAGCCTGAACCAAAAAGATCACCATGTCCCTGCTGGCAGCCAGATGTCATGGTGGCCTGTGGCAACTGGTCACATTAGGTCAATCTACGGCAAGTCAGTCTATGCCTGGACTGACTAACTTTTGATGACTAGGCTGAAACATGCTCCAAAACTTCAGTAAGAGCTCCGACAATCATTAACTCACATTATGACACAACTTTGTGAGTGTAAACACACCTTTAACAGACATTTCTTTAGCCAGAAGAACTGATAAAAGGCTTGACTGGGAAAGAAGCCACAGACTTGACCTATGTGCCTTTCTATCCCTTCATCTCTCTCCCTTCCTTTGGGGATTTTTTTTTCTTTACCCCTGCCTGTTTCCTATTTATAGGCGTAACATATTTGAGCAAGATGACCAGATGACTAGAAATAGCCTAGGTCATTTGTTCTGATAGTAAAGTTAGCTCCTCGCTTTCTTGAAATAATCTATGCTTGTGCCTCTCACACTTAATAATGGGTGCAAATTGAAAATGTGGTAATAGATAAAGAAAAGAAACATTAAAGTCTCCTTTTCCAGATCCTATCAGCATGAAAGTGCAGGCTCTGACACTTCTATTCTTTTCTTTTTCCTTCTCACATGCATGACAGATTCCAGGAAAGTTTTTTTTTCCTTTTCTTTCCTTTTTCAGCCTTTGTTTTCTTCAAACTGAGTAGCTCTGCTACCCTGAGCCGAGAGTGCAGTGCCTGGAGAGCAAGCAGTGACTGGTCTAAGGAAAGCACTGCTCAGCGTCAGGGAAGGGAAGGCGAGGAACCGAGGAACCGGGAGCAGATGGAGGCAAGTCCCACACTCTCTGCCTCACTCTCTTCTAGCTGAGGGTAGGGGTGTGTGTGGCTAAAGTCAAGTCGCAGCCTCGCCTTGCAAGAAAGGAAACAATAAGCTAACAGGTTTCTAGCATAGACTTCCCACAGTGGCCTCCAGAAGTTAAAATGAGTACAAGGCAGACTTCCAATCCCTAAAGGGGTTGTTGTGTATGTGAACACACACATACAAACACATACACACACATGCATACACACTGTACATACTATATACACATATATACATACCCCCAGAGAGACACATAGATACACACACCACAAACCACACACATACATAAACACATACACAGCATAAACCATGCACACACACACACACCACATATGCCCCCCACATACACACACACCACACACACACACAAACACATACCACACACACCACACACCATATACACCACACATGCACATACCATACCACATACACACACACAAACACATATACACACACCACACATCATACATATCACACACATGTACACACAACTACACACCATACACATACATACACACACAATACACCATATATACCATACATATCACACAACATGCACCACATACACCACATACACCATGCACACACACACACACACACACATCAGCCCTAAAATAAAACTTCTACTGAATATGACTTCCAACTGGGACATAGATCTGAACAAGAGACATGTTTCCTCACTACTTAGCTGCCTAGGAGTGGCTTCCTGGACCTCTGTACACCACTTCTATACACACCTTCGAGATACCAAGCACTCCAGAACACTGACTTTCCTGACCCTGGCTACCAAAGAGTTAGATGGTCTGCCTTTGTGAAAGGCTACCCCTGAATAGTCTTGCTAATGGGTAACTTATCTGCAGAGTCGGAGATAAGAAGACCCAATCAATGGCAGCCTGTGCGTAGAACAAAGCTTTGGCTTACATACTAAAGGCTAAGAGCAACTTGGACGAAATAGGGAACTGGGCTTAGGCCAAAGTCTGGAACTGCTGCTGGTGCAAAGAGGGCGGTTATTTGTGTGATAGATTCACAGCGTGCAGCATAGACCTTAGCCTTCCTAAGTACCCTTAAGAGAGTTAGACATCCCAATTTGCATTTCCACACAGCTCTAAGAAGCATCCTGAAACTTGGCCACAAGCCAATAAGACTTGGAACGCCAGGAATCAAGATACCATTTTTTTTTCTGGTTCACAGTATCTCTGTATTTCTAAATATGAACTCTCCTTCTAAGCAAGGAGAATTTAATTTTTTTAAGCAACAAAATTTTTATAGAGAGCAAGGTAAGGAAAGCTACCGTCTTGTCTGGTTCTCCCCTGCTGGGGTCTGGGCCCTTTCTCCCATCACATGGGCCATGGAGGTCATAATAGGGCTAATACACTGGGCTTAGTCTAGAGGTAGGTTCTCAGATCTGTGTGGCTTATTGTCTTAATTTCTTTTCCTGTTGCTGTGTAAAATACTCTGGTAAAGGGAGCTGAAACGAGAATGATGGCTTATTCTGGTTCAGAGTTCAGGTTATGGTCCATTCAGGCAGAAAAGTCACAGTGGCAGGAACTGGAAGCAGCTGGTTACATCATGTCCGGAGACAGAATGAGGGCTCAATGGACAACTGCATGTTGCTGCTCCCCATGCTTTCTCTGTTTTAGACATGTCAAGGCTTGGTACTTCCCACAATCATGGAACTGGACAGTCCTTCACACACATACCTTAAGACCTATCTTCCAGGTGACTTTAGATTCTGTCAAATAATACTAATCGTCACATTTAGAGCAGTCGTTCTCAACCTTCCTAATGCTGTGACCCTTTAATACAGTTCTTCATGCGGTGTGACAACCCCCCAACATAAAATTGCTCTCTTTGCTACTTCATAACTGTAATTTTGCTACTGTTATGAGTCATAATAGTATCTGTGTTTTCTGATGGTCTTAGGTGACCCATAAAAGGGTTGTTCAACGCCCACCAAAAAAAGGTCACACCTCAAAGATTGAGAATTGCTAGTCTAGAGGTACAAATGACCAACTGAGTCACAGCAGATTCGTACTCTCTTTCCTGCTCATCTTGTGAGCCCTAGAATTTAGAGGGAACTGGAGTCACAGAAGGAGGTTTCTGCTTGTTGCTTTGCTTTGCTCTGGAAAACAGATTAAGGTTTTAGGTTGTGTGGGTTGGTGGGTTGTGGTTGTTGTTTGTTTTTGCCAATCATCTACAAGCAACAAATGTCATGGGAGTAACACCAGTGAGCTCCCAGTCACCAGGCTTTATATTCTCAAAAGGGTGTTTGTCCCGTTGACCTGGTCTCTTCAGCTGGTCATATGGTTGATGCTTACAGCGTTATTTTTAAATGTCCCCAAGGATGACACAACAGTATCTTGGATTTTGACCACAACTAAATCTGAAAGCTGCTTTTGATGGCCACAATAATCTGTGCCTTCTAGTTTCCTGCCCTTTAAGTAGTTACTTACCTTGAGTATGAGTTGTTTTTTTTGAGATGCTGAGACTTGAACCCAAGGCCTTATGCATGACTAGGCCAGCTCCCCACAACCACTAAATCCCAGTCCCCAAGATTCTCATCTATGGAGAAGAATTCAGCAAAAGTAATGATATAAGTTTCTTAAGACTAGATAATGTGTGCCCATGGCTTCCATTTTTTCTACATGCCCAGGAGTCTTAAGAAAAGGCTGTGGACTCTGTGAAAGGCTAAGGTGTAGTGTTTTGGAAGAGTAACTGTCACCATCCTGTGCAGACCCCACCCCACCCTGCCTTTGTTCTCCAAACAGCACAGGGCTGCAGGTATTTGCATGGCCGTTCCATTGTATTCCGTGTTATCAAGAGGGAATTTAAATTATTCAGGAGGATGTAGATCAGTTCTGTGCAAAGAGTGCTTAGTTTTATATAAGGGGCTTGAACAGGCAGTCTCCCATGGATACCAAGGAACAACTATATATCTCCACTTCTACTTTTGTCAACAAGTTTCTCTGTATCACAGTGTCCTACTTTTATGTGGCTGCTTTTCTCTAAGGGAGAAAAACAATTTTTTTAAAAAAGTCTGAAATCATTGTTTTATTAGCAAAAAAAAAAAAAAAAAAATTGCCCACTGTTTTAAAAGCACAGATTTATAGGTTATAGTTCCCATGGTAACCCCTTGACCTAGAGACCAATTCTAACTCATCTTAAATGCCAAAATGTTATATTGCTGATCTTTTAATGATAATCCAGATGGCTCTGGACTCAAAACATTTATGGGAAATGAATTTCATTTTATATCCTTTTGTGGTAATAGAGTAACTATAGAAAAAAACATAGAAATCTTTCTATATAACTCTATTTATGTTATGTTAAGACTATTTCTTCTTCTTTTTCTTCTCGTTCTCTTCCCCTTCCTTCTTCTTACTTCCAATGCTCACTTGCTTTTGATTCCACCTGTAGACCTCTTATCAGACCCTTCCTTTTCTATTCTGACATCAAGAGACTGACAAGCCTTTGATTAACCTTCATGACAACTGCAAAACCTAAGCGGCTGTTCTCCCTGGACCTGGACCGTGGGAGTTAGTTCTCTATAACCTGCAAACCCTAAGAAATGGGGTTTTCTTCGCCTGTTCCCAGGGGTCAGGAACTACATAATTCTCTCCAGGGAACTAGGAATATTCTGTGTGAATTCTATTTTCCCCTGCAGCAATGATAAAATTCGAGACACAGAGAGATTTTCTGCTCTCACCTTGCTTTCTCCCTACCACTCCTATGAATTGGCAGTCCTACATCAAGAAGCACATTAGAGCTTGTGAGTTTGCAAAAGGGGGCAGATGGCATTCAGGACACATATTGGAGGCTCTGTGATATGAAGGACTTCCCGATAGCAATAGTGACAGCCTTACAACCCTAGCATCAGGACCACATACAGATTCAATGTCAAACCCTTTCAACCCTGCTCCCTTCCTACCCTAAATATCTCCATTGTCTCTGCTGACAGCATGGGCTGGATGATCCTTGCACAATCTCTAGATATGAGAAGTTGAAGCAGAAAGACAGAGTTCATGGTCAAGTTGGACTATATCATGAGACTCTGCTTCAAAAAGGAAATACACAAAAATATACTAATGGGTGAGAATGTATTACTACAAGGCTGACATGAAATCTGCAATCATTTATTTTTAAGAAATAAAATAAAGTATCTGCAAACCCTGCTACTCCCTATTAACCTGCTTCCTATCCAGCTGGATGGATATCTCTATGCAGTACTATGGTGAGCAAAAAACTTTGAGTCTCAATCCATTTTATTGAATAAATCACAGTGAAGTTGAAAAAATTGTCAAATTTACTAATGAACATAAATCTTTAACACACTAATAACTAGTAGGAAAAATAAAAAGATAGTTTAACTTTTGAAAAAAATGATAAATGTGTTCCATGTATGCTAAGGATGGTAGAAGATTGTCTACCATCTATGGTGTCTTAGATCAGTGGTTCTCAACTTGTGGGTTGATCCTCTTGGGGATTGAATGACCATGTCTCAGGGGTCTCCTAAGACCATTGGAAATCACAGATACTCACATTATGGTTCATAACCATAGCAAAATTACAGTTATGAAGTAGCAATGAAACTAATTTTATGGTCAGCACAACATGAGGAACTGTTAAAAAGGAAGGTTGAGAACCAGTATCTTAGACAGACATGGTAACCTAAATCCAAAATATTTGACAGGTTCACAAACTACAGTTCATGAGTCAAGGTTCCTCCATATGTTTTTCTGAAGAAATTTCACAAAACACACTAATTGATCTATCTTTAGTCACGTTCCTGTGGATGTGAGGTGTGGGAGATGACATCCTAGGCTGTACACAAGCCACTGAGCTGCATCCCTAGCCTTCGTAGGTGCTTTTAAGCTACAGCAAAGGAATAGAGACAAGTGACTGTGGCTCAAAGAGCCTAAGCCATCCATTCTCTAACCTTTTGTACACTATTATCCTGCTCTGATCTGTAATCATGCCAAGGAAAGCTGGCATAGAAACAGCTCTTAAGCAGGAGCACCTTAATCAGAGGCCCATTGCAAAGTGGAAGCATGCAGCCTCCCCTTCCAACTGTTTTAGAAATTTTGAGAAAATAGACACAACTTATCATACCAAGCATGGGACCCTATGTGATTGACAGACAGTATACTTGACATGCTCCTGCCTTTATGTTCTCTAGAGTTTTCTCTTTGTAACACTGTTTTTCATTTTCAGTCCCAAGTATTTTCGAAGCCAAATATAGAACAACAAAAGGAAAGTTTTGTTAACAAAGTTTTATCATGTAACAATATGACATAAGTGAAGTTTGGAGTTGCCTATTGTCTTAGTTACTGTCTCTTACTGTAACAAAACACCATGATCAAGTCAATTTATGGGGGGGGGGCATTTAATTAGTTTATTGTTTTCAAGAATTAGGGTTCATAAAAGGAACAACTGAGCGCTCAAATCTTGATCAACAATCAAGAGTCAGAGGGCAGGGGGGCGGGGGAAGGGGCAGAGAGAGAGAGAGAGAGAGAGAGAGAGAGAGAGAGAGAGAGCACTGGGAATCATAGAACTATTTGAACCTCCAAAGCCTGTTCCTAGTGACACAACAGTTCAACAAGGCCACACCTCCTAAGCTTTCCCAAACAGCTCCATACACTGGGGACCAAATATTCAAATATTTTAGCTTAGAGGGACCATTCTCTCAGAGAGGCTTCTCATTTCTCTCAGTATCCCCGATAGGCTTTTGGTCATAATATAATGCAAAATGTATTTAGCTTAACCGCAAAAGCTATATTCTTTAATAGTCTCAACACAATTTAAACATCCATGTATCAAAGTCTTTCCTGAGAATCAAAGTAACTTCTTAATTGTAGCCCTTGTAAAATCAAAAAGCAAGCTACATACTTCCAACTTACAATGGAACAGAAAAACACACACACACACACACACACACACACACACATATATATTACCTTCCCAAAAGGCAGTAAGTAGGGCAACGTGAGGAAATCCTGGACCAAAGCAAGAAACCCAGCAGGGCAAACTCCAAATCCTATAGTTCTATATCTGATATCAGAGTTCTAGCTGGCTATCATTTTTCCTACTGAGACAGGATTGCATAGGGCGTCATTTGCATCTTTTAAAATGGAAAAGGAATGTGTGTTTTTAATGTCAGGAAAGGATTCAACTTCATACTGTATGAGCTGTCTCTGAAACCAGGGTGGATAATTATAATTCAATCTGTCAGCAACGGGACGTGAGAACTCTGTTTTCATGGGTTCTTTGGGCATTTCTCGTGGCTTTCTCTTGCCTCTTTGCTCCAAATGGAGCTTAATCTGCCATCTTGGGAATTCTAGCCATTCATATACACATATCTTTGTGGTTTAAGCAGATTAATTGAAGCTTGATATAAAAATAGCAGTTTTAAAAATATGTGATTTCTTGAACTTCAGGATCAGTGGTACATCAGCTGGGACTCAAGTGACCTCAGAATGGGACACCCTTGACCACTGTGAAAGATGGTATGGAAACCTAGTTTTGTTCTCGAAGTGAATGTTGGCTACCTAGGTCTTTTTCTCCATGTGAGCAATCCTGTATCACATGATGAGTTTCTACTCCCCAGGGAAATATGCATTTGTCATCACAGTCCTGCTGTGGTCAGGGAACCATATGTGCACCAGGACTATACGCAGATTCCCTGGCAGATTGCCCCTGTGAGCAAAAGCAGAAATCCACTGAAAGGACAGGGAAGTTAGATTCATAACCCTAAAAAGGGAAGATTAAACCAAGATGTGCCACGAACAGAGGGACTCTGCTGAAGTGGAAAGAAAGGTCAGGTGTCCTGGAGGTCAGAGAGACCCAAGGGGAGGAAGGACTGGAAATAGGCAGCCAGGCTTTGGATTCCAGCTTCATTCCTATGTGTTACTGTGCATTACTGGAGCAAGTTAGCTGGGTTAGCTATGTTTCATATTATTCACCCATAAAAACATTATGAATAGTATCTATCTCATCAGGCTGTCCTCCGGATTTAACCAGTTAATACATGTAAGTAATTTAGAATGTTACCCAGCACATTGGATCACTGTGGTATCAACTATGATTATCAATGTTTGCTGCACAGCCGTTATTAATACTAAAGCTAGACTCCAAACCCTGGCATAAGAAGTGTAAGCCATTGTGCTGGACTGCTGAATGCATTGGTTTAACAGGATAATATAGCAAATAGCATAGACTGGGAGGCTTACACAGTGAAATCTATCTTTTACAGTTCCACATATATGAGACGTTGTGCATCAGGTATTTCAGGGATGGTTTCTCCTGAGGTCTCTCTCCTTGGCTTGAAGCTGGCTCTTCTGTCTCAGTTCATACAGCCTTCCCTCTGTCAGAAATGTCAACATTTCTTAGGAAGCCACTAGTCACACTGATTAAAGCCTATCCTAACGGCCTCTTCTGGGCTTTACAGTCTCTCTGCGGGCCCTGTCTCTGAATGCAGTCACCTTCTGAGCTACTGGAGATTAAGACACGTAAAGTCAAGAAGGTTAGGGCCATACCCATAACTATCAGTTTTATTAGGCTAGAAATATGTTTCGTTTATCCTAATGACTCTAAATTGGCCAAACTTAGGTAGCAGTTTCAAACTTTGAGAGCCTAGCCTCGGCCCTCTGGAGATCACCACAGTTGTTGAAAGCAACAGACTCTGAATGCCAGGGGGGGGGGGACCTAGTTTCTTTACCCTGGCTCTCCTCTGCTGCTCAACCCTTATTTTACACTGGTGACCACCAGAAATGAGGCTTCCCCTTCAGTGATCATCACATAGTTGAGAGCCACAGGTTTTCCCCACCCCCTTACTTCCATATTTATGTGTCTGGATATGCCCGGCTTCTTGAGTGACTAGCTAGGAAGGCTTCTGATCTGTCCCCCAACTTCCTCCTCATTTCCCACAACTGTGCAATCCAGTCAGGAAGTACATATGTTGTCCTGTAACTCCCAGAGTCACTGCTCATGTGACTGAACCCTGAGTAACACAGAAAGAAGAAGAGGAGCCTTCTGAACATGTTACTGAGAGCTTTGAGAGAGTTTGAAATTCTGCTGATATTCTCCAGCCTGAGCTCATTCAAAAGCCCAGTGATTCGTTGTTCCTCTTTCCATTTTGTTCTGATCCCAGTATGTTTCACAAATGGCTGCCAAGTAAAGGTTCCCTGCATCGTACTCACATCATCAAGCGGCCATAAAGTGAGGTCCCATAGGTGGTAAGCAGAGGTCACTGGTTCAGAATAGAGAACAAAGTTCTCAGAGGGTGCTTTCCAGGGAAAAAAGTGAAACAGATATACCCAAAGTGTGAGAAAGATTAAGAGTGGGTCACTGGTGGGAAAGTAAAGAAAAAAACAAAACTTAACAAAGGAAAGGCATAAAAAAAACAAATCAAGGAGCTTTTAAAAAGTAACTTACATTAGTACATACAAAAATGGGATGTGTGTGAAGTTTTTAAATTTTTAATTAGAAATTATACAACTTATGTAATCAAATTAGCCCAATATTGAGAAGTGAAGAGTGTTCAGATTGTGATGTGAGTACACACACTGAGACTGTTCATGTGACATGAGATTGTGGGGAAAGTGTAGGAAGAGCTATTCTAGAGTGTAGAGGCCATTGGACCTGCCGGAGGGTTTGCTGAGATGGCCCAAGAGGCAACTCTTTTGAGAGGCCAGACTATCCATGGCAGACAGACAGTAACTGGGCAAGAGAAGATTTTGGAGAGCTCTGAGGACGTGATTACATACTTGGGGACTTGTCTGGGGAATATGAGAGCCAATGAAGAGGAAGAAATGAAAAAGAGCCATGTGATAAAAAGGAGATGAATCAGAGCTCAAGTGGAGGATCTGAGTTCTGATGGGGGCTGGGCCATTTCACTACTCTCGGGGGAGGAAGAAGACAGAGCCCAACATAAGGAGATTTTGTGTGTGTGTGTGTGTGTGTGTGTGTGTGTGCGTGTGTGTGTGCATGTGTGTGTGTCTATATGTGTGTGTGTTTGTGTATGTTTGTGTATGTGTGTGCCTGTGTGTATGTGTGTATGTTTATATGTGTATGTTTATATGTGTGTGTATTATATGTGGATATGTATATATGTGTGTGTGTTTGTCTATATGTGTGTGTTTGTGTATGTATGTGTATGTGTGTTTGTATGAGTGTGTATGTGTGTATGTGTATATGTGTATGTGTGTGCCTGTGTATATGTATATATGTGTATGTGTGTATGTTTATATGTGTGTGTATTATATGTGTATATGTATATATGTGTGTGTGTTTGTCTATGTGTGTGTTTGTGTATGTGTGTGCCTGTGTATGTATATATATGTATGTGTGTATGTTTATATGTGTGTGTATTATATGTGTATATGTATATATGTGTGTGTCTATATGTGTGTGTGTTTGTGTATGTGTGTGTATGTGTGTTTGTGTGAGTATGTGTGTATGTGTGTATGTGTATATGTGTATGTGTGTGCCTGTGTGTATGTGTATATGTATATGTGTGTATATTTATATGTGCGTGTATTATATGTGTATATGTATGTGTGTGTGTGTTTAAGGTTGAGATGAGGACACCTCCCTACTTTCCCTCCACCTGGGCATACTTAAGTATGAAGTCTCGAGATACTTCCTAGAGATGTGTCCCCACCCCTGCCATTTTGGGAGGTCAAAGAATAAGTAGTGAGACCTAAGTCAGAGAGGAAGAGATTATAAACCAAGAGGGAGAGAGGAACCATTCTGTTGGAGTCACACAGCTAATTAGGGACTGAAATCAAGCTGGCTCCTGGCCTAGTACTCTTTCACTACCAAATTACCATGTAATATTGAACAGATGGGAATGATTAAGGCTTAGGGCCATTATAAAGGCTAGCATAACCTGTGTTGCATGCAATAAGGAATGGAACAGAACCCCAGTCGAGAGATTTGAGCCTCACTTTGCAGGAAGGGATAATTTTACCCACTGTGAGCCGTGATTAGGTTTGAGTGGATTGAAGTAAACTGTAAACTTTTTAAAGTCACTGCTTCACTGCAGTCCAATCCAGCCAGACTGGAGAAACCCTGGCTGCCTTGGGTGGCACTCAGGGAGAAATGCCAGGCAGTAATATCCAGAATATGAACTGAAATCCACTCTCTAAGTCACACAGAGCCTCTGCAAATCTTTGCTCCACTCCATTCAGAGGCATGTATTAAATACGCTGAAAGTTTAGACACTACTTAAAAATAACATTTGCCACTCCACCTCCACACATGTGGGGGCCTCGCAATTGTAACTTCAATGACAAGAGGCTCTTCCCCAAAATAGTCTTCCCTTAGACAGCTCCCTCATGACATCATGCAGCTTAAAAATCTTTTTCCTTCTGTATTTGCATTTCCAAAATATCTTGAAACTTGGTATTTATTTTGATTGACATTTTTTATCCACCCCGTGGGTTTCAATTCCCCCTTCTCTTTACAAACGATGTAAAGTTGTGAGTGCTAGCTACCTTAGTCATCTTTCTATTGCTGTGGCACCATGACCAAGAGAACTCTTAAGAAAGAAACCCTTTAATTGAGGGCTGGCTTACAGTTTCAGGAGTTTAGTCCATTCTCATTCATGGTAAGAAGCATAGCAGCATGCAGGCAGGCCCTGGGGCAATCACTGAGAGCTACACTTTGATCTGTAACCTCAAAACTCACCCCCAGTGGCACAGCTTCTCCAATAAGAGCACATCTACTCCAGCAAGGCCATACCCCCTAGTCCTTCTAATCTTTTCAAATAGTATCACTCCCTGGTGACTAAGCACTCAAATATATGAGGCTGTGGAGACTATACTTAATCAAATCACCATACTGGCTTTGATCAATCAAGTTGACTTCGTTCTTACATAAATTTGGAATAAAGACAATGTGTTAATTTGTTAATGGCCACATTGACAAGTTCTCAGATTATGCTAACTCATGTTACCCTTTGTAATTAAAATCCTTCTGTCAGACACTCCTAGTCAATACTGGCTTAATGTCTTATCAATCATCTATATTGCCCTAAGGCTGAACCCTCATGACCAGTGCTTGGAACTTTAACTTTTCTTTGTTTCTCCTTGCTAGAACTGAGATCCTGAGCCAGAAGATACCTAGAAAAATTCTGTCAAATAAATTTGCCAAATTCCAGCCAGGCGTCAGAGGGTATCCCTCGGTTGCCAATATCCACTTCTATCTGATTGCTACTGTTTTATTACATTTCCATGATTATTCCTCTGACTTGATAAATACAATCACATGTTCAGATCTCAGACTTACCTCACAGACAGGCCAGGAGCATTCATAGGCAGATAGTGCAATAAATACCAAACAGAGACCCACCTTATTCACTCAGGCTTGGGTATAACTTCTTGCTGAGAATAAAATAGATTATAACTGCAGATGCTTTCTCTGACTGGTGCCCATTTTTTTCCCAGTTATTTTGTACATTTCGTTATAGTTATAAGTGATTTGAATTTCTATTGCCTGCTTATTATCTGCCTTCCCCATTAAATGTAAGGTTTCTAAGGGCAGAAACCACACCTATCTTGTTCTCTTAAGTCCTGGGAACAATTTCTGGCACATCGTAGATAGGCGACTTGTACAATAATCCAAAAAGCATGTTCTTATTCTTCCCATCAATGCTATTTGTTCTGGGCTTCATCCATTCAAGATCCTGATGATAAGCCATCAACTAGAAATCCCTTCTTCCTGGGTCTTTTCCATCAGAGAAAAATGCTCATTTTAAAAACAATAACTGACTGACTTCATTCCCCTCTCCAGCTGTAGCTCCATCAGCTTCTCGTTTCTGTGCTGTCCTATACAGAAAAATTAAGTAACATGTGTGCCTGGGGCAAGGACGTGGCTCAGCAGCAGGCTGCTTGCCTAGTATGTGTTTGATCCCTATTAACTCTGTGTTCGATCCCCATTACTGCCACCAAAACCAAAGTTGTGACTATACTTGTCATTTTCAGTTTTCCAAAGTATTTCCTTGTTTCTCCAATCAGGGCTTTGTCACAGCTATTTCAATGAAATTGCTCATATCAAGTTCACCCAGAGCTTCTAATTTATAACAGTGTGCACCACTTACACAATCTAGCCCTGTCATCTTTCTCCATGTATCTATAGTTGTGTGTGTGTGTGTGTGTGTGTGTGTGTGTGTGTGTGTGTGTGTGCAGGTGTGTCTGTTCATATGTCAGGGCGGAGCTTGCATGTCAGGGCCAGAGATCAATCTTGGATGCCTTATTATTTTTTTCTTAATATAGGATTTCCTAAATGGCTCAGATTTAGGATATATTGTATTCTCACATTCTCAACACTGTAATTATAAGGATATGCCACCCTGCCTGGCTTTCTTAGGAGAGTACCGAGGACTGAACCTGAGTCCTCATGCTTGCACAGGACACACTTTACTGACTGTTCTACCTTTTCAGGCCTCGTTTTGCTTTTCTTACCCCTCCCTGCTCTCACCATCTTCCCATCTTGTTCTGCCTCAATCATACCAAGTCTGGCACCCCAGCTCTGCTCCTGCTGTTCTGGTCCTAATATTCTCCCCATGGATCTCCATGTGGCTTCGATCCCTTGCGTTACCTTTTTCAAGTGACCACTCAATGTCAAACCATACCCATCTCTTCTTCTGGCACTTTGGTTTTTCCTCTCCTCTGTATTTTCTCCGTAGCTTTTATTAACCATTACTATCTCCTTTATTGCCGCTAGTCATTACTGTTTGTCTTCCCACATGATAGTATGAGCTCCATTAGGAAAGTAAGTTCATCTCTTTTGTTTATTATCTTATCCACACTGCCTAAAACGTGTCTAGTACATGGCAGGCAATTAATGATGTTTCTTGAGACAATGGAAAAGCCATTTCACATCAACATGTTAGTGATTTCTAACATAGCAATGGAAATTGTCTTAATTCAATTTATTCTCCAGTTGTCTAACCCGAGAGACTAACTCCAGTGGGGAGTTGTCAGACTGTACATTGAGAGGGCAGCAGTAGGTATTGTTGTCATGACATACTTTGGGAATGGTTGGGCCTTGCGGTACCTCTCAAATCATACTACATTAATGGCTGCTATATGAAAATAGCTTGGGCCACATGTCACCATGAGTCACAAACTGAAATAGCTGCCAAGAAACTAATGCTATTGCTGTCTATATCAATGGTAATATGCTTTAATGGATATCGCATTACTAATGTCTCTGGTTTAGCTAGATCACATTGGAAGTATTGGATTCACCTTTGGGATTTATCTTTCAAGAGAAATATTGTTCCAAGAAAATCAGCCTAGATAGTGAGGCAGCTAACTATGGACTTCACTGAGGTTGTAAAGAGAGCAATGGCGCTTGGTGATTATATTTCATTTAAGGACGAAGCCTAAAAGTGCGCACCTCCCATGCCTTTCTGCCCATAGCAGATATTATTAATCAATCACAATTCTCTTTCCCAAAGCACTCACATCTGCTTGTTAAGTGAACATGAGACTGAATAACCTCCATTTCATTGGCCTTAAAGTTCTATGGCTGTGCTCTTTGACTGGGAAAAGTAGGAAGGGCCTGGGGTAATGGGTTGATAAAAAATATTCTGCAAAGCAAAGCCATTTACCTTCAAATTGCAGTTATCTTGCTGGAGACAATAACAGGGAATTGAGTTGATAGAGGAGCACAAAGAGATAGGTGATTGCTTCTCCACTATTATAGCAATAGTAATAAAATCTTAAAAAAAAAAAACTTTTGGACACTCTCTCTCATCTGCCAGTTATCTTTATTCTTTTCTGTTCTCACGTGTTTTAACCTCATGCCCTAATCGGTTTGGTGAGGAGCCAATTAACTCTGTTTAAAACATGGAAGAGGCAGCAGCTGCCAGAAGATTGGCTTGCTGTGTTCCAAGACGCGGTAATTCTTCCTCTAATGACATAGTAGAGACTCTGTCGCCACAGTTAAGAGCAGGCTCGAGACAATTACTATATTTAAGTCCTGCTCTGCAGGTTATCATATCCACATCTGCAAGCTATTCTCTTTGTAAAGCATTTGGAGTTATTTGCCACAGAAAACTCATTGGAAAAGGCCAGCGACGGCTTAAGGAGACATTAGCAGACATTCCACGTGGCTAACCCAAGACAGACAAGCAACTTTCTTCTCTGCTACTTCAGTCCTACCCCTGCTTCTTGAAACCCAGCTCTTCTTATCAAAACAGGAAATCTGTGCTTGGGGTTGAATGAAGAGGTTGTAAAGGACAAACGCCACCCACCCACTGACCTATGCATAACAGTCCGACCCAGGGAGCTGGTTTGTTGCTCGGAACCACCAAGAAAGATCCCCTGACATTTACTAAAGGAAGAGACTAAAAGGACATTTGTAAAAAACAAAACAACAGGCCAGGACCATCTGAATACTGACATACTGGCGTTCCTGGCCTGGACCAAGTAGCCATTTCTCTGGCTTTGGTTCCCTTCTTTGTAACATGGGGACAATCTATACTTAATATTTCTGTCCTAGGAGGACTGGAATTATTAGACTCAAACATAGATGTGAAAACAATTTGAACAGGGATTTATTTGAGCATTGTCCATGCATCTGTATTACTATGATGAACATTATTGAGATTCTTATGACCCTGTGGTTACAATTACTTGTAACATCTTATATGTCAATGCTTTTCATGAAATACAGATATAATCCAGGCCAGTGACTCTCCAGTATGGAATTTCCAGCCTCTCCTTCCTAAGTTCAGTACTTTGTGAGTTTACCCAGAATTTGTAGACTTGAAGCTTGTTCATTCTTTCTGTTACTTAGAGACTGTGGGTTGAGTAGTTCAAAGTGTCAATCATGCAGGACATGTGCATAAACCCCATAAAAGGAAAATCGTGCTTCTAAGCACTGAACACTGGGACAGCCACTCTGAGTTCCACATCATCATCTTCATCCTATCTCTCCTGGAGAGTAGACTTAGCTGACTCTGTCCTGACATAAACGTTTTGAAAGATACACAAGATACCTCTATTTATTATTGAATGGTTATTCTGATAGATTTTCTTTCATTTTTTAACATTCTTGTAAGTCTTTATTTCTCCACTTGCTTTCATTGTCGTGACTTTTCATTTTATTCCCAAGGCACATTAAAACAATAGGGTAGACTGGAGAGATCACTCAACAGTTAAGAGCACTGACTGCTCTTCCAGAGGTCCTGTGTTCAATTTTCAGCAACCGCATGGTGGCTCGCAACCATCTGTGGTGGGATCTGATGCTCTCTTCTGGTGTGTCTGAAGACAGCTACAGTGTATTCCTATACATAAAATAAATAAATAAACCTTTTTAAAAAACACTAAAGAAAGAACATTAGACTTTCCCAAAAAACAAGACAAAAAAAAAAAAAACCCCATACAAACAAACCCCAAAACTACAAACCCCATTATTTAACACTTCGTTGAGAACAGAACAAGGGACTTGGATATACAAATGGGAAAGTACATGATAATGAGTGTAGGGTCACTGTTCAGGTAATGTTTGTAGATGCCATTAAATATTACAGCAGCATCATGTACTGAGTTTGTGGTCCTCAGAACTGTGGCAGGGTAACTGTCCTTAGACTTCCCAGCTTTTGAATAAGAAATTGTTCTAGAACATGATTTGCTTGATGTTCCTTAGTTAGGATTCTATGATATTTGGTCATTATTATGCTCTTCACATTCCATCATCATTACAGTTATAGAATATTTTTAAATAGGAAATGAAACAGAGGAGCAACATATTTCTTAGAGTAATTGAATAGCTAACCAATAACAAAGTACAGCATTATCTTCAGTCATTTAAGTGAACTGAACTTTCCCTCTGTAGAACCAAATAGAATATATAATTCTGGTCTATTCATTGACTGTATCGCACAAATATATACTGTACAAACTATGATCGACTGAGAGAGATAAAATGTATTTGACCCTCCCAGTAGGCATATAAATTTACCACATCTAATGTGAGTCCCACTCTAAATCTATTTAATTTCAATGTTGGGCAGGGTTGATTCACAATTGTACATGGTGAAGCAGGTTTGTGGCAAAGATACTGTTTTGCTCTTATATTGGTTACTTGATGTAGCTAAGAAATCACAGAGCATTTACCCAGAGAAAATAATCTAAGTTCCAGGATGAGGAGCATGCGTAGGCAAGGCCTCTGGCCACAGTCCTCAGTCAGTAAGAGCCCAGTTTCTTTCTCATTGCGTTTGTTCTCCTTCCAAATACCTCACTCATCTGTAGTCAGGATCTTAAAACTCACAGGAATTCTATGACATCCAGTCCAGGGATACAAAGAAACCCATGAAGGCAGTGGTGGAAACTCCAATCCTGACAGATGCTATGCAGCTGTCCAATGGAAAATGCCTCTTCCTTGGTCTGATGATTGGGTTAACTCATTCTCTGAATGAGATTTGTGAATGGCAAATAATGAGCAATGACTTCTGGGTAAGCATGATCAGATTAATATGAGAAAAGGAAAGGCCCACACACTCAGAAGGGAGACTCCCCTGTAGTGACCCTGGGTAAGAGATGATCTCAAAAGTTTCTCATGTAGCAACATCTTAGAGTAACTTTCAAGCAGATTGATGTGAAATCTCAAATAAGGTCACCAACAAGGCCCACATAGGACAACACTAATTGACATGTCTGTGTGGATAGGGATAAATTTTCCAAGACCCCAACCCTCAATGAAGAGCTACAAACAATCAGTGGCTGTCTAGAGAGGGAGAATCTGTTTTTCCACAGACTAGCTAGCTCCCTTATAAGATCTCCAGTTTCATCTAGTCAGGTCTAAGCATGTGGACATACAGAGTGTACAACACTAAATTGGACTGAATATGTTTCTCTCTTGTACAGAGCCATATTGGGGCATCTTGCACTTGGTCAGAGTTTGACTTTGGTCAAGGTTAACTTCTCCCAGTTAGCCAGGATCCTGCTCCACCTAGGGTGGAGCGCACGTAGTAAAGGTTAAGTTCATTGTTCCTCCAGGTATAGGGATTCCTGAATTAAACAGGTGACCCACCCAGCTGCCGGAGCAGTCAAGACGAAGACCTCCAAGAGAAGCTAGACAACTTCCACCGGAACTCAGCCTGGAGTCTGGGGGGATTGTTCCTCCAGGTATAGGGATTCCTGAATTAAACAGGTGACCCACCCAGCTGCCGGAGCAGTCAAGACGAAGACCTCCAAGAGAAGCTAGACAACTTCCACCGGAACTCAGCCTGGAGTCTGGGGGGAAGGGTTTGCCCGAACTGTTAAAAGGTCTGGCGCCATTAAAGTTTACGGCTTTGATCAGTGAACATTGACTTGGCCGTACGTTCTTTTCGCCGCTCTTCCCTATGACCCCAAAATTCTCTCAACAGGTAACCCGGTTTACATGTAGCTGCTGGCGGCTACACTCTCTCTCTCTCTCTCTCTCTCTCTCTCTCTCTCTCTCTCTCTGTGTGTGTGTGTGTGTGTGTGTGTGTGTGTGTGTGTGACATTAAAAATTAAAGGAGAGATCATGGGACCTAGAAAGGAAGTGGAGGTCGAAGGAGTTGCATAGAAAAGGGGGAAAGAAAAGGAAGATGTGCTATAATACTCCTCTCTGCAATTCTCCAAAATATAAAAAGATGAAGTTAAAAAGAAAGAGAACTATTTCAGGCTGATGTCCTTTCAGGAGCTAACAGCTCATCCTTTCTTGATATAGCTTTGCACGTCCTTAATTGCTAACTTATCCTCATTTAGAAGCACACCCATGAGGCATGTAAGTGAATAGCTTGCTAACACACATAGACCCATGCATGCTTCCACACGCATGACAGACATTCACAGAAAACTTTAGGAAATCCAATGAGTGTGGAAATGAAAATGATAATATCCTCCCCATGTGAAACATGAGATTTGACATGTTGTATGGAGAATGGGCTAAAATCTATTCTTGAGGTGATAGGGCTTTTTTGTTGTTTATTTGTTATTGTTATTGTTTGTTGTTGTTCTGTGCTGGGGCTTGAACCTAGGACCATGCTAAGCAAGCAGTCTACCACTGAGGTACATCCCCAGCCCTGAAATAATCACTTCTTAAGGGGAACATCTTTGGGAGCATTTAGCTTGATCTATGCATCCCTTCATTTGTTTGAAGGAAGCTGGTTTCTTTGCAAAGAAGAGAATAGAAACCAAAAGACCTTTAGACAAAGTAAGAGTCTCCCCTTAAGAGTAAAGCAAAGAAGCCCAGTTTTAACTTCCAATTGAGTGCAGACAAGGTAATGTCTGTTGTTGTTATCTATGATTAACGTCATTCACTTGTTAACTTAATTGTTAAGTCGTTTTCCGTTATTTTTCTTTTTCTGGTAACATTCAGTAAATATTTTTAATTACCCATCATATTCATATTATAGAACAGTAAAACTTAATAAGGCCAGGGTTCCATGCAAGCAAGGAACTCACAGTGTAACAGAGAACTCAGTGCAGTCCCTTTGAGCAAGTAGACACTGATGACACTCTCGTGGGTACCAGTGCCCTGCAGATCAAAGCAGGTGGAAGTCTTTGCCTCTTTGCAGTGTCTTATATATTGAGAAGATTGATGTAATGAGGACATACACCAGGTGCTGTGAGAGTGGAAGATTGAGCTAACCAATCCAAATGAGGTTAGGACAGAACACACTGGAATATATGGTGTTTGTTTCTAAAGCACAAAAACCCTGCCCCATGACCCAGCTTAAAGTCTCACCTTACTGGGAAAGCAGAGACATTTAAAAAGGTCAGTTAAAACGGCGGCGCATGCCTTCAATCCCAGCACTCAGAAGGCAGAGGCAGGAGGATTTCTATGAGTTCAAGGCCAGCCTGGTCTACACAAAGAGAGAGTTCCAGGACAGCCAGGGCTCCACAAAGAAACCATGTTATCAAAAGAACAAACAAAGCAAAACAAATTGTTTTATGAATTTCAAAATAGGCTTTAAAGTTGTTGACAAACACAAAAAAAAATTGTCTTAAGAATTGTCAGCCAAGCTATGGTGGCGCACGCCTGTAATCCCAGCACTCTGGGAGGCAGAGGCAGAGGCAGGTGGATTTCTGAGATCAAGGCCATCCTGGTCTACAGAGTTCCAGGACAGCCAGGGCTATACAGAGAAACCCTGTCTGAAAAAACCAAATCCAAAAAACAAAAACAAAAACAAATTTATCTGTGAGTGGTATCTCAACACATGCTTTTAAATCTACCCAATCAACCGTGACCCTTGGTTTTGGGGGTTTGTTTTTTTGTTTTGCTTTGGTTTGGTTTTGGTTTTTGTTTGTTTGTTTGTTTGTTTGTTTGTTTGTTTTTTAAATTTCTTTGGGAAATCAGGGTATGAAGTTTCCCCAGTTCTTAGAACTCACCTTCTGGAGAGGCTGTTCTTGATTGCATCACCAAATCTCAGTTACTCATAAGACAGAGGTCATTGAAAACTGATTGGTGGCTGTGACGTTTAAATCCTGCTCTGCAAAGCTTGTGCAAATCCTTATAGTCTGTTTATGTTTCCTAAAATGTATGTGTACACTCTTAGGCACATGTATGTGCATTAGTTAAACATGGGTGAGTTGCACATAACATATCATTACAAGTACTTGGCCTCAGCATATGGAAAATTAGATTGGGATACGGTATGCCGGAGAAATTCTATAATGTAAGAACTTTTAAATGATTACATAGTTCTGTGATGCGTGTAATAATATGGCATCTGTGTAATTTTGAAACCACAGTAGTGAGGTATGATTGGAGTTGGGTAGTTCCCTCTTCCCAGGGGGAGTGCTAGATCTAGCTGTAGTTGAGTGTAGCCTCCTCTGTCATTTCAGTAAGGCTCCCAAAAGACTTGGCAGTTTAGACTCTGGTTCAACAGTTTCTCCTGAAGGCAGACCTGTAAACAAAGGTTGTTCTGGATTTGTTGTTGCTGCTGCTGCTATTTTGTTTTGTTTTGTTTTTGTTTTTGTTTTTCAGACAAGGTCTCTCTATGCAGTGTGGGCTGTCCTGGAACTCACTATGTAAACCAGGCTAGCCTCAAACTCTGAGATCCGCTTGCCTCTGCTTCTCAAATGGTGGGATCAAAGGTGTGTGCCACCACTCCTGGCACTCTAAGATTATTTTAAAAACACTCTCCCTTGCAGAATCATGAGAGGATTTTTCTCTGATAGTTCCCATACTCAGGCCAGGTTCCTGTGGGCCGCTGCTGGGTGGTTCCCTTGGCTGTTTAGACGCACCAGTCTCAGCAGTTATCTACCTGTTTACCCAGTTTTGAGGGCAGCAGTTTACCTCTGACCCCTCTTCTCCTGCATATCTAAGAGTTGTTGGTTTTTCAAGATGTTCAATATGGATCGATGGTTTCCAAGCCCCTTACAGGTACAACCAGAAACCAGAATATTTTTGTCATTACATGTGTGTGTGTGTGTGTGTGTGTATTCATATATATGTATGTGTAGGTTCATATGTATGTCCCTAATTGGGACACTAATATTACACCCAAAGTTCATTTTGGAAGAGGAGTCAGAAGAGTATGAGGAACAAAGGCGTTGAGTGACTACAGGAAAACAGTGTTTTCCAGACACAGCAGGGCAGTTACACATGTGAACTCACTGTAGTCGTGACCATAAGTGCAAGACCTGTGTAACCTCAAGCCAGAGAAAATCCAATCATGGAGAGAAGGGGTAGACACAAAGTGTCCTGTCACTTGCTGAGTAACTCCGGGCAGTTGATAGCTGTTGGGAGGACAGTTGGTTCTCTTCAAGGGTATGGCTCTGGGTAGGTTGAACATAATCCAGTGGAAGGTCACATGTCCACAAATCTATAGGTAGCACAAATTAAACTTTGACTACATGAAGTCCTCTTTATGGTAGGTAGGGAGTAGGGGTGGGTGGATGTGGAAGGATTTGGGGATGAGGTGAATATAATCAAAAGGACATTGGACAAAGGTCTCAAGGTACTAATAAAAATAAAATTAGCAGTGATATAGAAAACATTGAAACACACATACACAGAGAGAGAGAGAGAGACAGAGACAGAGACAGAGACAGAGAGTTAGAGACAGAGACAGAAACAGATAGGGGGTGGGGAGCCGAAAATGGTTAAATTACTTATGCAAAGCCACCATGCACAGGTATGAAAGTGAAACACTGTGATCCAGATGTCTTGCACTGTTCTCTTTCTACTGAACCTTCCCACCCTTGATGTCCTACTAGTCTAATTTGAAACGTTAAAAAAAAAAAAACATGCAGTTTCTCATGATTTACATGCCACATTATGAGATGCCTTTTCCCATCAAGACCTCACCCCAGATTCACGAAAAGAGGGGAGTTTTGTTCTGTTTTCTCCATTTCTCCTGAAGGGCAGGCTCCAACTCACTCCAGCTGCAGGCCTCTGAAAGGGATGTGAGCCTTGTTTTCAGCTCATAGCCTTTTCAGAAAGTCAGCTTCAGCCGGCCGGGCTTGTCTTCCGGGCCCACTCAGTCTCCTGCTGCTCTGTGCTCATGGACTTTTGTGCTGTGATGGACGTGATGGAGAGGATTCCATGTTCCTCCTCTCTTATTGCCACAGGTGCACAAACAAAACTCTCATCCCATGGGGCTTAAGGGTCATCTGAGGTGACAGACCCACACCCCTCCCCAACACTCCCTCCCAACTCCAGTCAAGCTTTGTAATCACCTTCCCAAAAGAGAGAAGCAGGGGTAAAAACTCCATGGCAAATTAAATTTAGGAATGACAGCAGAAGGTGAACAAGTTATTTTTATAGAAAAGTCTTTGTCAGCTTGGGGCGTGGCTAACAGACAATAGGATTGCTCAAGATCCTCTCAACAGGTCCAGTTCAGGACACAGGAATTTAATACTGAAGTTGATGTTGCAAGGCAGTGGGACGATGTCCCACACTGTTTAAATCAGGTGCCCTGACACGAGCACTGGATGTGTCTAATACTACTTGTCAGCCCCTAAAAGCCAATGCTGCTAACAACCGTGGGATGAGTGACCAGCCAGGCCTGTAGCAGAATGCCAAACACAGGCTACATTGACCTAATTGAGCTGAAATTCAGAAACTGTATATTGATCCCTAAGCAAGTACATTGCTGGCCCTCAGAGTTGACCTTCAGTTAACAAAGATACATGTTTGGGCTAATTCACATGCCTTTGTTTCTTTAAGTTCACTCAAGTGACAGCATTTTAAAAGTTGGCTTCAAACAATGACCATTTAGTGGTTCCTGATCAGCTGTGTGACCCAAGGGCTAGTTTCTGAAACCCTCTTCTGTGTCATTCACTCTTTCTCTCCATTCAAGCAGACTCAGCTTGCCTGGACCCTGTGGGACTTTTTGGGTTGAAAACCTTTAGGTGGATGGAAGAAGAAAGGGAAATAGGAATACATTTGTCTGTGTCTTCTTAATACTGAATAAGATGTTTGAAAACCAAAGTCTATGGGGGAAAAAAAAGAATCTTCTCAGAGATATTTTATATGTAGCAGTTTCTAAGCATCAATAATGATGCATTATGTCTGTCCTCATGAAAATGCTACAACTTATCACTATCCTAAATATTAACTTTGGAAAAGATACTTTTACATATAAGGGATGCATTATTCATAGTTGTCACAATTCAGTGTCTATTTTTATCTTGATTTTTCCATTTTTCATTCTCTTTAAAAAATTTTAATATCTGTATAAATAGTAAGATCTCCAAACTTCAAGTCAAAATATATGTTATGTATAACGTATGTTTTTTTCAAATAACATCATTTCACATACAAATGCTGTAAAAGTATCCTGTCAGGTTTATCACTGATTAACTTTCCCTAGGGTGTTTAACATAACCTTGGAACAGGGATTATTGACTTTTTAAATTGGGGTTCTAGTAGAACCAGCTAAATCTAAAAGCCAGATGCAGCAACTTTTTGTCCAGAAAATGTTTTGGTCACATGGTCAGTGTATTGACATCTGGTTGTTATTTGGGAAATTGGGAACCTGCCACATTCCTATTCTGAGTTCAGAAATAAACTGAAATGACAAAAGTCTCATTGTACCCACTACACGTGCAGAAATGAAAACATCTACCAGTTGCCTATATATTTAATCTAGCTTCCAGTATTGTTTTGCACAAGGACACATGCTGTCAAACATTAAACAGTGAGTAGTCAAATAGACCATGTCTGTTGTCTCCAAGGATGCTGAGGTTCTGTCTGTTTTCATTCATCTTAGTCCTTGCAGTCTAGGTTTCTATTCATCTTTTTTCCAACTGTGTACAGGTACTAATTGGTTTCAATTTATGGTTACCATTAAGCTGAGAGCCAAGTTCCATTTCTTTTTTTCCCTTTTAAACATCTCATCAAAAGTTAATCAGCTGACCAATCATGCAGCTATCTGAAGTATGTGATGTTTACATTTGAGGACATCCTGAGCTACATAGTGGGATCTTGACTATAAATAAATAAATAAATAAATAAATAAATAAATGCTTGGGAGGTGGACAGATGGTTCAGTTAATAAAGTGTTTATACACAAACATTAGGATCTGAGTTCAGAGTCCCCAGCATGCATCTAAAAAGCTAAGCATGAAGGCACACACCTAATATCACAGCATGGAGAGAGAAGGCAGAAACAAGATGAACTCTTGGGCTGGCCGGCCAGCCTGTCTAGTTAAATGGATGAGTACCATGTTTCAGTGATCTTGTCTCAAAAGTTAAGGTATAATTTGAGAGAGGAAATCACCCCATACTTACCTCAGGCCTCTATGTGCATGAACACACAAGGGCACAAGCACCCACATAGACACACAAACACACACATATGCAAAGGAAGGCCCAATTAAAAATGTTGAAGTCCTAAACCTCTGGCTCTTACTTTACCCAGATATACAGCAAACATATGCCTTAGGATAACTAACATGGCACTGACAAATTCTCCCTACGGTCTTTTTGAGGTGTCTGTCCTTTGGCTTGGCTTTGCCAGGTCAGATTGTCAGCCTCCCAAGGTTCATCTAAGGTTTCAGCTACACAACAAGAAAGGAAGGACAAGGCTGTGGAATGGCTCAGTGACTGAATGCTCACAGGCATGTCAAGACCCTGGGCTCCATCACTAGCACCACACAAAAAGACAAATTGAAAAACGGACTGAGAATGTGTGGCCTGGCTCGGGTTGGTCCATACACTCTTCCTTGTGGAAGCACCTTCTTCAAGAGACAGCTCAACTAGTTAGTTTCCAAATATGATTTAACAAAACCAAATATTTGGATTTTAAGAAAACGAATACTAAACTTTTGACTCAACATGGTCTTGAAAGCCAGGGTAACAAGCCATGACACCTGATAAAGGAATGCAATTCTCTTCATGGTAGGAAACTCAAAGCACTGGCTGCCTTAACTGCTTACAGAACAACTTGCAATCTAAATTGAGAAGCCAACATTTTTTTAATATAGTTACAGATCCATAGTCATTTAGTCGCCAGTACTTAGTTAACTACACAGATGGGTCTATGACAACCTCTCATGGGTTTAACTTAAGACACAACAGATGACTCGACCAACAGATTCATCAAACTCTTCCAAACTGCAAATTAAAAAGGAACAAATCAAACGCCACATTTTCTTCACAGATGTTAAGCTAAACTGATGCGGACTTGCTCCTATAATTATGGCATTACAAGAGATTTATCGTCATCAAAGTCAATCAAAATACCAAAAGAAAGCTGATGAAAAACTCGAGAGAGGTTGTATAACATTTGTTTTTTGTTTTTGTTTTTTTAAATTTCACAGCTAAAGATCTCATTGATTTCAGCCATAGATTGTTTGCTTCAACTGAAGAGTCCTGGAGTTAGAAAATGCAGCTCTGGTAGGGACCTGAGCTATGTCCTGACTGCACGCTATTCATCAAGTTCATTTCCAGCCTTTGTGGTTGATATGTTTTAACAACAACAACAACAAAAAAAAATTGTTCTGCATTTGGCCAAGCTTTTCAAACTTTTTAAGTATGGGAAAGAAATGCAATCTTGTAATTCCAGAATATTCTAAGCAAATAAATACTATTAATGAGTCTTGTCTTTAAATACTGTATTGTCTGCACGTACAGCTTCCTCCTAGACTTGTCTCTGAGACTTCCAGGAAAAAGTAAGGGTCAGAGAGGATAAGTTTCCCCACAGACATATTATCAAACATCATGTCCCTTCATTCCTTCTGTCTCCTTATGCCCCTATGATATAACATGGTTATATCATGCCATAACTTGGGGCATGCCAAGTGATGGCAGCTCAGCCAATGAGCTGACCCAGGACAAGTGTCCCTTGTCCCACTCCAGTGTTTGGGCAGCACCCTGTCGGCATATTTTCCAACACCAACTCTGCTGAGATACTCCCAAGGATGGAGCCACAGAGCGGCACTTGCTCCGAGCTATAACCTCCAGCTCCCGCCAGCCTGTCTCCACTCAAAGCACTCATTTAGCAGGAAAACAGAGCAAAATTTATAGCCTGGGCTTTTATCGTTCAGAGTTTTAGCACCATGAGGAACCTTATACTCGTGCCTAAAAGCCGTTAAAAAAGCAAGCCCTGAATTTGTTGGAACCAATAGGGAAGAGCAGTAGCAAGACTACAAATAAATCTGAGAACCAACAGTGGACACTCTCCAGACTCTTGACTCTGTATTTAATGTCTGAAGATACCACGGCTTAAAGCAAGGGAATGTAGCAATGATTCAGTCGGCACTCGCTCTCAAAGCTGACCACCTGACTTTAAGCCAAAGAAACTACTTACTGGAAGGAAAGAACCAACTTCTTTAAAACCCCACTATATATACACCATGGATTTTGCATTTTCAGACACATGCACACAGTGAATGAGCAATATATAAATAAATGAATATGTGTGTGTATACACATACATATATATGTTATGGTGTATATTCAGAGTTTATAACCTGTTGTATGGGATGTATATGGAGGACAAAATGGCTGCTACAGTAGGCCAGATTAGTATAGCATTTTCTATAGTCACTTCCTCAGAGGAGAGTGGCTACTATCTACTAATTTGACAAAGGCCCCTCATACAAAATAATTTTATTAAATTAGTCCTTGTAGTGTATATTGGACACCTAGCCTATTCGTTCCACTTCTCTGGAATTGTGTGTAATCTGACCTGTACCTCTCTACCCTCAACCTCAACACTGATAATCATCTCTAGTCTCACTGTATACCGATCGCTTTGTTTCTTTCGTTCTGTATACAACTGAAATCATTGATTGTTTTTTTCAGTTCTGCGTGTGGCTTAGTTCACTTGGCATGGTATCCTCAGAGTAGTTTTTCCGTGTTATGCAAATAGCAACATCTCTTTCTTTTTAAAGCTAAATTACATTGCATTAAACACGAGCACAAATATACCATATTATCTTTATCCAACAGTTCATGGGGTAGGGGGATATCTATGTCTTTGATATTGTGTGGCATGCTGTGAGCATGGGAACCCAGGAATGCAGGTGTCTTTGTGAGGAGGCAATTACACCCAAATAGGGCCTGTGGACTCGTGTGGTAGCTCTCCTTTTGATTTGTTTAGTCACCTCTATGATGCTTTCTGAGCAGCTGTACCAACGGCCATTCCAACAGCAAACTGTGGCCTACCATCCTCCCTACCCAGGCAAAGCTTGCCTCTTTTCTCTTCAGAAATAGCTTATGAGCAGATATGGTGATTTGAACTGGATCTCGCCAGGGATCAGAGGTGTTAAGTATGTTTTCCATATATTGTTGGTGACTTTGAAGGCCTGTTCAGAAAAATATCTGTTCAAGACCTTTCCTGTATTACTATAGTATTTAATCTTTCTGCTATTGAGCTGTGTGGCAGTTTTATCAAATGTGAAGTTTGCGATTATTTTCAAAAACACTTTTAGAATGTTATCTCTCTCTCTCTCTCTCTCTCTCTCTCTCTCTCACACACACACACATACACACACACACACACACACACACACACACGCACACACACACACACACCAGATACTGGCAGCTGCTACTCTCTGGCACACTTCATGTATACAATGTACATGTGCTTATCTTGCCTTAATGAGGTGTAAGCCTCATGAAGGATCGCCTACATTGCTGCCTGTGTTCCCTAGGTCGATAAATTATGATCATGGCTAAGTGTTCATTCAAGAAGTACTCACTGAGTACCCACTGTGAGCCAGGCCCCGCTTTATGTCTTAAAGATACAGCAGTGACTCAAAGAGGCAGCAATTCTTTTGCCTGACTTTTCTTTCCGTAGCATGCATCCTTTCCTTCTCTGTGGGGCCATTTGCAGTAGGAGCCACCTGATAAAAGGCCATTTGTTTCAAACAAATCATTTTAGCCTAGCTATATCCACAGAGAGTTGATCACAGGCTATCAAAAAACTGGCAAACAGCAACACTCAGTCAGGATTTCTGTCTCCACTGTGGCAACTCTGGTACCCAGGGCAAGGCCTGGCCTGGCTGTTCAGGGAATGCTTGTGGAGCATTTGCTGTCATCAAAACTGATTGTCTTAAATCTTGTCTTCACTGCTAATGGGTATCCATCCTAGACTCCCAGGCCCCTCCTAGCCTACATCAGTCCATCATTCATCTGTTCTTAAGGACTCATTATAACTGGTCAGTTTACACCTAAAGAATAACACCACTTGTATATGCTACTTATTCGCATAGAATAAACGGAGTTTCTTAAGCTGTGGATCAATGACCTTAGATAGGGTCATAAAACTAAATGTAGGGGCCACAAGAAGTTGGCAATAGGAAAAGTTCTAAAAGCATAAAGAAATCTAATTCAAAATAAAACCTGCATGGTTATTATGTGTAGCGGTTCTTATTAAAATGGTACCTCCCCTCTAGGCCTCAGCACCAAGTCCCAGCAGGTCTCACTCAGGGCAGTTCTCAGTGTCGCTGCCGAGCCAGCCTATTCTAGCTAGCTCTCACAGCATCCCTGCTGTTTCCTCTTCACCATAGACTCTGTAAATGGTGGGAATCATCTAAATACCTGGTAAAGCATGACTCTTAAACTTAAATAATTAGCCAAATATGTTTATACATATAAAACTTCCAATTACATATTGCCAATTTACAATGATAGAGGTCTTATCCCCATTTTCTAACCTCTCCAAAATACCAGAAATACGACTGAAGCCATCTGGATATCCAGTCTCCTTCTCTCTGCTCTGCTCCTCTTGGCCACCTAGCCACTCTCCGTCCTTAGCTCCTCCTCCTCTCTCCCCTCCAATCACTGGCCTCTCACTGCCTCAGTGTGAATGGATAGGACATATCTTACAACACTTATGCATCTCTGACAGTCATCACATGTGCTATAGCGCACATCTTCACTGCAGTGTCAGTTCTGAACACAGCTTCAGACACTCAACCCCGCATGGCAGACAACAGTGGAAAAGGCTAACTGAAACACCTGAAATCTCCGTGTCTTAAGAATGCAGTAGTTTTACTGTATATGTATATATACATATACATACATATACTGTATATGTATAAATATACTGTATATATTTAACATAGAAAACAAAAGACTCTTAATATTTTCCTATTGTCACTCCTCAGCATATCTCTGTCAAATTGATTGTACTGTATGAGAATATTTGGCATTGAAAATTGGTGCTTGAGTTCCCGGCATGAGTTGCATAGAAAAATCATTGGATGAGTTTTAAATTGGGATTAGGACAGAATTTCCAGGAATTTCTGAAATGGTTCTGAACTTCTGCACCTCCTACTATATAGTTATGTTAAGCAACATTTGCAGCACTGGTAGTCATAACAACCATAAAACAACAATCAACTCTGGAAAATGCTAATATGCCAACAATTCAGCCAAGCTTTAATTCCTATGTAAATTAAACAAGAACATTCATCTCATTAGCAAGCAAATTTACTTTTGTTGTTGCTAATCAATGGCAAGATTATATGTATACATTGAAAAAGTGTTTAAAATAAATTTTATATATTTTATTACCAATAAGTGTTTTATTTGCATGCCCATTTTACAGACTTATATATTCAAGTTTGTGTACAGTTTATTGGTCAAAAGGGTCTGTTGTGGATTTGATTTAGTGCTTTTATTATGTTAATTGGGTTCCCAAAGAATCACATGGGAATCCTATAGGTAAGATGCTTCCAGTCCCTACTCCCAGTGGTTCTTACTGGTAAACAAAGTTGCCAGTCAGTCAATTAGACAGAGGAGGGACTTTAGATTTTCTGGGCAAGAGAACCCAGGGAAGAGGAAGAAGAACCACCAGGCTGAGAAGCAGAAGGATCAGGCCTCAGAGCTGCAGCACAGAGAGATTGACAACGTGTAAAAAAGAGTATGGGACCGTGGCCCAGGAGGGCTGCAGGCCTGGGTCCAGGGCGGCCAGGGGGAAATATAGGTTTTAGTAAGTAATAATTCAGGAAAATCGGAGGGGAGAGTGTGTTAGCAACATGGAGGATCGAAGTGTCCCAGCCTTTGAGCTGTTTAAGGCATATTAAATATTAATGCTGTGTGTATGAGTGTGTGTGTGTGTGTGTGTGTGTGTGTGTGTGTGTGTGTGTGTGTGTGGTGTCTTTCATTCAAGGATCCAGAGCACTGGGGCAGGTAGTGAGAAACTCTCCTGCTGCTGCCAGAGAGATTAGAGCAGATTATTTAACTACTGCTACAGGGGTCAAAGCAGAAAACACTTATGAAGACCTGGAGTAAACCACCACCACTTTCACTGAGATTTAAAGCCACAGTGTGAAGCAGTGGCAGTTGTGGGAAATCATTGCATCTCCCCTTACCATATCTCCACCCATCAGGAATACCATGAAAACAGCATGAGTTATCTATTAGACTGGACGACATTCGGAACCACATGTCCTCGGGCTGGAGCCTGGGCCAGTCTCCTACGACATCATGGATGACAGGTGTTACAGCAAACCTTTTCCATGACAAGCCAGAATAGACATATGTTCAACTATATTCACTCTACCTTTGTAGTATGAGCATCGCTATATAAAAAATTAAATAAATAAGTGAATGAATGAATAAATAAATAAATAAATAAATAAATAAATAAATAAATAATCTATTCCTGGCTGAGTTCTAGTAGCTACTGACAAAATCACAAAAGCAGGCATCAGGACAGGTTTTATCTTTGAACCATTGTTTTCGGTGGTCCCTATCCCTAGCCCAAGGATGTGTAAAATAACCTCAAGCACCACTCCAGGTCCTTAAATGAACTACAGCCCTGTTGTCTAGAATGCACATATCTGCCTGCAGGTCATCTTTATAAAAGAAAAGATAGCAGTCAGTCATGGCTGTTGACCTTGTTGTTCCAGTGCTCAGAAGCCTGAAGCAAAGGGTCTTCAGTCAGAGTCCAGTCTGGACTACATAGGTCGCCCTGTGTCACAAAGGAAATAAAAGTAATCCTCTGTCTATTCAAGTTATCCAGTGTGCATCAAAGTCCAGGCTATTGAAGCTCTGCCTTCCTAATGACAGCGCATATCTGAAGAAGTGTTGACCAGAGATTTCAAGTTTCAGTGTTAGGATCCTCTACAGTCAGCTAGGACTTGCAGTGTTTGAGAAAAAGAGACATGCAGGACTCCAGTCTATTTACATAAGACCCACCAATTACAGGGAAATTCTGCTTCTATTGCTTTGGATGAAAAGCCCATATGTCAGATCCATCTACCTTGGATCCTGGAGCAGGGTCAGTGGGTTGGAGATGCAAACTTCTCTGGAAGTTGCAGGCCAAGAGCTTTTCATTAGATAGTAGTACTTGAAGCTATCATTTACTGTCCTCATTTAATGTCCCTAACAAGTCAGGCTACAGAAAAGCTAATAGTCCCCTGACAGCTGGCCCCCGGGAGAAATTTTATCATTCTGACTTATAACTTGCTGCCTTGTGAGGTAGCCAGTAAAAGAAACAGGACTATAAGAAAAAGGAATAGGAAAAATGTAAGACAAAAAACCAACTAGAACATGCAATTGCTGCTGAAATCACCTATAATAAGATAGTTAAAGCATTTAGTCATCAGCTTCTGTCAATACCTTCTGATTGCCTGACTTTTAGGAAAAGACCAACAATTCTTATGATGGGCTGAATTCTTCCTGGGCTCCAATTCTTTATCTATTCAATAAAAGCAGCCCTTTATTTTTCTATTTTATTTTTCTCCTAAAAGTTAGAGAGAACTGAGTGGCTGTAACAGTCATCTTTCTGTGACCAAGTTAAAATTGGAAGATCAAGGAGGTGCCCCAGAATGTGCCAGCTTACCTGACCTTACCCCCAGTCCTTTAAGCCTCTGAGAGACCTTTACTCCTGTATACAATTGGCCAGAAACCAGTGTTCTCCTCACATCTGCATTTAATTTTAAGCCTGGATCTGAGGAGAGCAGCTATGCAGAAGACAGGTAAGCAGAGATGTCTGGTAAAGTTTAAGGGAAGCTGCTTCTCCAAACAGGGAAACTTTGGCCAAGAAAGTTGTATGACTGTGTCAAAGTCACACAGCCAGTGAGAGGCAGATGTGGACTCAAGGCCCAAGTTTCCCCACATACTTCTTTGCCTCAGTGCGCGGTTGGCCTTTGGTAATACAAGGTAAGCTCTCCTTCCGCCATAGCTGCATCCTCCTAATTGAAACCTTCACAGTGTTTCACAGGACAGTGAAGAAGAACAAGAAAGACTCCGGAAACTCACAAGCTTGAAGGTTCCCCAAGACTGAGTAAGCAACAGACAACTGTTGGGAGATTGCAGCGCTACCCACATGCTGAGTAAGAACTCTTAGAAGCCATTGCCCAGGCCGGCTCAAAGCTGGATTTGGGAGGAATAATTGCTTTGTTTGGTCACTGGCGCCCTAGGCAGTCAAGTTCCACCATGGATTTAACCTATAGGGATGCTGGGCCTTCAGGAACTTTCTCAAAATATAAAGGCCAGTTTAGATAATGGGAATTCAAATTAATTTTTAAGTGCTTGATGTTGATATTCATAATAGATTTGTTCTATATTTAATTCAAAGACACAGATTACTCAGAAACTTTCTAGTTTATCAAAGTCTAAGCTCATTGACTCTCTCCTGTGCACTCTGAATGCAACTGTGAGGAGACTTGGTCAGAGACAAACTTCACTAACGTCTCCCTTCTTAGTCCAACTGTAAAGCATTTGCAAGTGGAAACTGGCTGGCAGAGAGAGGTGCCTACGAACCCTGACCTCATGAACGATGACCTTCATGGGGAGGTGGCAGGCTTCCCTCTATGGAGCGCCATTGATCCTCAGATTTTCCTCAGGATAAGGTCAGAGACAGCAAATGTCATGAGAAAACTCACTTTTTCCAATGTTTTCCCAATCCATCTCACACGGTAACCATCCCCATAAAATAGATTTCTGTCTGAACTCCTCAGAGAGCAGTGCCCGGTGTCTGAACTTTGCAAAAAGTGGCCCTACAACCAAAAGCTTTCCTAAGTGTGACTTACTTTTCCAGTCAAACATTTCCAGGTCTGGTTGTGATCTCATGGCTCATTAAATGCTTAAATAACAGCTCAAGCTGTAAAGTTACATATGTGAGAGTTTTTCAACTTAATGTACAAACTTTCAATGTATTTGTCATGCTCACCCTGATTCTTCAATGCTTCTTCTGAGATGTTCTCTACTGCAAGAGAAGCATTTTGACCTTCAACAAGGACTCCTGTCTTAATGGAAGGAAAGCAAACCCCCAGCTCTTTGCTGAGAAGAGCCTGACACAGCTTGCTGGAAGGGTTTACTCTACACCAAGAGTAGAAAGTATTAGCAAATACTGAAAATAATTTGCTGTATGTGAACCTTAATAAAAAAGACAGCCTAATATTTACACAGCTTCTTTCACTCACAGGATGGCAAACACGCCCTCCCTTTCTGAGGCAACCTTGGCCTTATTACTCACCCCTTCCCTCCTGGAGGGAGCTCTCACCCAGTCACATGGGTGGCCTCCTCAGTCACATCCCCAAAAGGAGACCTATACATTTTTGCTCTTGGTGGGAGCCAGTGATTTCTCGACTTCTGATTCCCCCTTCTTCCATAACTGGTACACAAAAATGATGAACACTTGAGACTTTATTCTGATCCGACTAGACCTCAGAAAACTGGCTTCCAAATTCTCTGAAGGACAACCCAGAAACCTCCCGAGACCACACATATTCTCCATGGCTCCCTCTGAGGTCCTTCATCTTAAATGGTAAGAATTGGAAGCTCCATTGCCCCAGGTGGCTTCTACTCTAGTACCTCCCCATCACACGAGGTACAGAATCCTTTCTGTCATGCTGCATAATCTCTGCTTGCATCTTTAGTTTATTTTACACTACTGCTTATAGTTATTTGATACTGTTTTCTACTGTTTTTAAGCTTTATGCCAAGAATTTGATGGCCACTAATATGTCAGCTCATGCCCTCCTAGTTTCTTCATTTGGTAATGTCCCAGCTCTGAATATATCCATTAAAAACTGCTTTGTACATCTGATGCCAGTGAACTTTTAATATCTGATTTATTGGATGAACCATTTTTTTAAAAAACACTTTATCATTCAAGGGTAAAGTGTGAGATAACCAGTGGAAGCCGGATGAGACAGAACACCAAATTTATATACACTATGTGTTTTCCTTCTCATCCTGGGGCATTACCACACTCCAGCAGAGTTAATCACAGTGTTCATGTATGATGATGGGTGCCTCTTTTCTATCAGTGATCTTATACTTTGAGGTAATTATTAAACAAAATTCCAGTTACACCAAAGCACTGTGGTAATACAATGGGTCACTGATGGGCAAAGGGCTAAGCAACCAGACAGGATATATAATGAGTATATGATGAATAAAGCATGATTTGTCTTTCTAGCAGGGAATACAACATGAGATCTCACCACACTGCAGAGGGTTGTACTGTATTAAATTTACTAGCTTTTATGGAATTCCATACCTAATATTTGCATTTTGCCATTAACAATAAGTAACTGAACCTGCAGACAGTGATATCAAGGATAAGGAGGACAACTGCACCCTAAGGTGGCATTGTGAATGGGTGGGTCTTCTCTTGTCCCTCAGTCCATCAACAACATTCACCTAAGTGTCCTCTCAACAGGAAGTTTGCCAAAGTGGTTTTCAGTAGCTTCTCCACTGTGTGAAGATGCGATGCTGGCCAGGCAATGCTCTGTACTTAAATAAGTCACGACAATGTCAAAATTACTCTGTCCTCAATGTGCCTCAGCTTCCAGTACTACCCGTTTCCCCACATCTACTTAGAAAACTTCCAGGAAATAAGTAGATCTGTGTCATTGATATCAGGTTCTCACACTTTAGCTATGAGCATCTTCTAAAGGAAAAGATAAGCAGGATAAAGTATGTGACTGTGGGGAGGGACTTGAGAGCAAAAGCTTGCCAGCATTTTTAAATTCCTTTTTACTGCTCTTCCGTATTCCTGCTAGTGGTTGAGATGTGAGCTTTTAGCTTTCTGCTCCCGTTGTCATGGCCATGGATGCTGCGTGCACCACAATGCCCTGCCATGATGGATTCTTATCTCTCAAGTACCATGAAACAAAATAAATTTCCTTCTCCTTCTCCTTCCTTCTCATTCTCATTCTCATTCTTTTTTTTTATTCGATATATTCTTTATTTACATTTCAAATGATTTCCCCTTTTCTGGCTCCCCACTCCCCGAAAGTCCCATAAGCCCTCTTCCCTCCCCCTGTTCCCCCATCCACCCCTTCCCACTTCCCTGTTCTGGTTTTGCCCTATACTGCTGCACTGAGTCTTTCCAGAACCAGGGGCCACTCCTCCGTTCTTCTTGGACATCATTTAATATGTGGATTATGTCTTGGGTATTCAAAGTTTCTAGGCAAATATCCACTTATCAGTGAGTGCATACCATGATTGATCTTTTGAGACTGGGTTACCTCACTTAGTATGAAGTTCTCCAGCTCCATCTATTTATCTAAGAATTTCACGAATCTGTTGTTTCTAATGGCTAAATAGTACTCCATTGTGTAAATATACCACATTTTTTGTATCCATTCCTCCGTTGAGGGACACCTGGGTTCTTTCCAGCTTCTGGCTACTACAAATAGGGCTGCTAAGAACATAGTGGAGCATGTGTCCTTATTGCATGCCAGGAAATCCTCTGGGTATATGCCCAGGAGTGGTAGAGCAGGGTCCTCCGGAAGTGTCATGCCTAGATTTCTGAGGAACCTCCAGACTGATTTCCAAAGTGGTTGCACCATCTTGCAATCCCACCAGCAGTGGAGGAGTGTTCCTATTTCTCCACATCCTCGCCAACACCTGCTGTCTTCTGAGTTTTTGAGCTTAGCCATTCTGACAGGTGTGAGGTAAAATCTTAGGGTTGTTTTGATTTGCATTTCCCTAATGATTAATGATGTTGAACATTTCTTAAGGTGCTTCTCAGCCCTCCGAAGTTCTTCATGTGAAAATTCTTTTTTAGCTCTGTATCCCACTTTTTAAAAGGGTTATTTGGTTCTCTGGGTTCTACCTTCTTGAGTTCTTTGTATATATTAGATATTAGCCCTCTGTTGGATTTAGGGTTGGTGAAGACCCTTTCCCAATCTGTTGGTTGACATTTTGTCCTTTTGACAGTGTCCTTTGCCTTAAGAAACTTTGTAATTTTATGAGTTCCCATTTGTCAATTTTTGATCTTAGAGCGTAAGCTATTGGTGTTCTATTCATTCTTATTATTCTTCTTCTCCTCCTCCTCCTTTGTCTTCATCTTCATCTTCTTCTTTTCTTCTTTGTCTTCTTCTTCATCATCATCATCATCATCATCTTTTCTTCCTCCTCTTCTTCTCTTTCTTCTTCCTCTTGCTTACTCCTGAAGTTCATCACAACAACAGAAAGTAACTTGTACACAGCCTAAATTATCACCTAAGGTAAATAATTTAAATTATTTAATTGAAATGTGACTTAAAAGCTCATAAGTATGAATTGAGTACACACATATGCACACACATACACACATACACACATGTACACACACACACACACACACACACAAATGCTATAGTTATATCAAATAAAAGGAATGAAAGTATTCTTTAGTCTTAGCCATTCAGAAGTTGGTAGAACCTTGACCAGAGCGATTTGGGATCAAACCCAGATGTAAACTGGCTGAGAAGTAACTTAGAAGAGAAGACAGTGAATGCAGAAAATATCCAGCGACTGAGCTGTAGAAGAACCAGAATGGAATCATGTGCACCTGAGGTCTGAGGAAGTATGTGCCTGATTAGCTCAATAGAAGAATCCAGGACATAAAAGGAAAAGTACTAAGACAAGGAGGACCCCATAGTTCTGTAGGTCTTAGTATCTTAAGTTTCTAGGGTTGAAAGGAGCCAGAATTTTAACTAGAAGGGGGAAAGGTCAGAATGCCATGGTTGTGGATTTTGTTGGTGGTGGTTAATTTGCTTTGATGGAAAGAGTGGTGAGGAATTCAACAGAGTTCACAAATGGCCCCTTTGCCACTTAGAAACAGAGCAGTAGCAATTGAAGGGGCCTTCTGAAGTTCATAGCAAAGAGTGAAGGATGTGGAAGAGTTGAGATTAAAGAAGGAACTTACCAGGCACCATATTTCGCTCTGTTCCATAACCTGTGCCTCTGGTGATATTTCTATAGCATAGACCAAGCTTGAGTGTTTTTTGGCTTCCAGCCTCCCACTGGTTGAAATTCCTCCATAAACCAGCTCCTGCGTGGTCTCTAGCCTTATTAACATGACCAGAGGCTCTGTACAGCACTACCCCAACCCAGGTGCTAGCATCATCCTTAGACAAATGTGCCACAAGCAGACTTGTATCAGGAACTATTTTGTTCTTGTCTGTTTTGTTGCAAGGCTAGGGTTTGGATGTAGGGCCTTGCCGTGTGTTAGGAGGCAGCTAGGCCACAGAGATACCACCTCATTGGAAAACTTCTCACCTTACTTCTTGGCCTGGGAACCTCCATCTATCATCCAAAACCCAGCTACTGCAAAATATAACTACTGTAATACAGTATGACTGTGTCAGAAGAGAAGGCCAATCAGCTATCAAAGAATGGAAATGGACAGAGGTTCATGATGGACAGACTGCTAAAAACTTGCTATATACAAGCTCCTGTTACCTTTACACGGGCTTGCATAGGAAGGCCTAGGACAGCTGATTCAAGGCCTTTCCCAACAAGGCATCCTCAGTAGACTATGGGACTGTGCTTTGTACCTGTTTTACAATGTTAAAGTGTCCCTCTGTTGTAGACGCCATTTCATAACTCTTACCATCCAAAATGTATAGACTTCTAATGCAATTCCTCCAACAACAAAAAAGATGACTCTTCCTAACATCCTGCCTCCTTTAAAGCATCTCCTCATGGTCCTTGAGAAAAATTCATTGCTGATGACTCCAGAAAGTCAAGTCATTGATGTGTTCCATACATCCATCTGTATCTTGTACCTGTATCTTATTCCCCAAATCCTGCATCCAGTTTCTCCTTTATCCCTGGGGCTTTGGTAAGGGCAAAATTTCTGCACTCCTCACAGAAGATTTCGCTTCATTCATCCTACACTACTTTTGTTCATACAAATAATGTATTGGTAAGCTGTCTAAAAAGGAAATGCCAGGCTTATGTATATGTGTGTGTGTATATATGTATATGTACATATATATGTATGTATGTACTCACATATCACATATATGCATACATATGTGTGTGTGTGTGTATATATATATATATATATATATATATATATAATCTGCATTTCCTTATTTCCTTTCACAGTAATCCAATCCCCTAGACATCATTGTTTGGACTCAATCCTCCATGACTCTGCTTTACGTATTTGGGTTATCTACTTAATTCAATACATGATTTTCCTGTGAACTGTTCTAATCTTGGTTTCTTCAGCAGATGGCTTGACACCTAAAATAAGACATGCTTTGCACCTACTCCATGCCTGTTTAAATCCCCCTTTTATAGGAAGACAAAAGGGTAGAGGTTGAAATTCACACATTCACTGTGATCGCTTGCTACAGAACTTTCCAGATTTGAAACATGCAGTTATAAAATATACAACTGAAAGGTTGTACCACACCTCCCACAGCTGTTCCTATCTTGTCTACCAGCCCTGTTTACAAAAGATCAGTGGTCCGGGAACCATGTATTAACACATGCTCTCAGGGTGGATCTAGAAGCCATTTTGTTTTCTTCAGAGACCTATTAGACTTTTTTTCCTATGACCTATAATCATGAATGTTGTCTTTGCTTTCCAAGACCACTCCCCCTACCCCACCTCCCCACCCTACCACCCCACCCCCCACCCAATAAACGGTCAGCCTTTCTAACATGAATTCCCCCCACCCCACTCCCACCCCCACCCTTTCCCAAGTAACAGTCTGTTTGGACTGCTACTACTTCTTAGGATGCAATGAAAACCCAAAACACACGAAAGACTAACTGCCAATAGCTGGAGAATATGGGTGTGTTGACTGCAGTTATGGTTTTGTAACTGCAGCTTCCAGCTTGAACTGAATTTCCAAGGTGAACTGGGAAGAGATTGGAGCTACTAAGGAAGTCTTACTTCATGGTCCAGACAGCCTCTAGCCTTCTTTTTTTTTTAATTTTATTCAACATATTTTTTATTTACATTTCAAATGATTTCCCCTTTTCTGGTTCCCCACTCCCCGAAAGTCACATAAGCCCCCTTCCCTCCCTCTGCTCTCCCAGCCATCCCTTCCCACTTCCCTGTTCTGGTTTTGTCTTATACTGCTACACTGGGTCTTTCTTTCCAGAACTAGGGGCCACTCCTCCGTTCTTCTTGTACCTCATTTGAAGTGTGGATTATGTTTTTGCATATTCCAGTTTTCCAAAGAGGAACACTCCTCCACTGCTGGTGGGGTTGCAAATTAGTACAACCACTCTGGAAATCAGTTTGGCAGTCCCTCAGAAAACTGGGCATGTCACTTCCGAAAGATCCTGCTATACCACTCCTGGGCATATACCCAGAGGATTCCCCAGCATGTAATAAGGATACATGCTCCACTATGTTCATAGCAGCCCTATTTATAATAGCCAGAAGCTGGAAAGAACACAGGTATCCCTCAACAGAAGAGTGGATGCAAAAAATGTGGTACATCTACACAATGGAGTGCTATTCAGCCATTAGAAACAATGAATTCATGAAATTCTTAGGCAAATGGATGGAGCTGGAGAACATCATACTAAGTGAGGTAACCCAGTCTCAAAAGATCAATCATGGTATCCACTCACTGATAAGTGGATATTAGCCTCTAGCCTTCTAAAGAAATGTTTGTCGAGTATTTTAACATTGAGGCTGATAACTGGGCACCCGGGTCCTTGCCCAAGGGTAAAGGCTACCCTAGAACTCATCACTTCCCGAATCACGCTGATGCAGTCTCCTCGCATGCTCTCTTACCTCTGCCAGGGTGCAGGCCCATCAGTCACTTCTCTGATGGCATGTGTCCTCCCAAAGATGGCCTGGGCCACTCTCAAGGTTGCTCTTGACTTGGCATTCCAGGGATGATTTGACAAGATGATCTCTCTTTTGAAACATGCTAATAAAAACTGAGTTGTGCATCTTTTGGGGGTTTCCCCCCACATATGACTTTCCCGTTTAGAAAGTAGCCCTGTTTTCTTCAGGCAGAAGGTTGTGAGCATATGGAATCTGTTACAAGAGCAGTTGGTTTGGGCTGTTTCCGAGCCCTACGCCAGCTCCCTAACCATGACAAAACAATCCCCACAATCTCATTGTGACTCATTTTTATTTTTAAATAACCTCTGGTGTGGAAGTTTGTCAAGACGGTTTTGAAAGGTTAAAAAAATTATGTCCACATGCTTAGTGACCTCCTCAGAGAATTCTGGTGGATTGGACATATTGTCTCCCACTGAAAATCGCTGGCTATCTGTGCTGAACATCCCATGACTGCTTTGTAATTTTCAGACATGAATTTATTTAAGTATAATGTGTTCTTATCAATGTGATCAAGGCTTATGAGAGCACATAAAGAAGGGTGAAGGTATCATCTTTGGTACTAAACAGTGTAAAAATCACGCCTGAGAGGGTAAAAAAATGTCACAAGATCATTAGTGAATGCAAAGATATGTAAATGTGGTGGTTATTACACAGCGAAAAGGAGTTCCGGAAAACAAAATTATAAATGTTTTGGGGAAATGATGGGAAAATATTTTTCCCACAGGAGAAAGGACTAGTTTAGCTCTTCAAAAGCTCGACTGACTTCATAGGAGCAGAGAGAAGGGTTTCCCAAGGGGCTCTAGAAATCAAGAGGGAACTAGCAGAACAAAGGCTTGGAGTAAGGATTGTCTGGTTAGAGGCAACATGAAGGGAACAGATGTGTTAGACTGCTAAACTAAGGAGAGCTTAGAGTAGCCATCCCCACTCCACTTCATGGACGAGTGGTGGGCCGACTCCATATCAGACCAGCTCCACCGTGTTGCCTAGGTGCAGTCTAGCACTCTGTAGCATGGTCTCAGGCAGGCCTCTGTGTGTCTACTGCCCACCTATGCTGTGGGCAGCAGATAGGTCCTTGGGAGTATTCCCCATCCAGTGCCACGTGGCATGGTAGCCAGCGTGTCTCTAGCTATCTTCTTCCTCCTGTTGTGTGGGGTTTTATGTGACTACAGCTGAGGGCAAGTGTCTTGGCCATTTAAATTTTAGAATGTTGACATCAGGTCATGTCCACCTTCCCTCTTCGTGCTGGGATTTTTGTCTGGTTTGAGCTTGCACAGTGTTTAGTCATGCTTTTAAATTATATGTACAGATGTGCTATTATATCCAGAGAACAGTATTTCCTTGTATTCATTTAAGTCTCTGGCACTTAAAGTTTTTTCTGGTTCTTCACAATGTCCCTGAGGCTTGGAAGGAGAGGATGTAACATAGGCGTCCTATTTAGGCCAAAGCATTTTGTTATCTCATGTTCTCTGAACCTTGCCAGCTTTAAGCCTCTATGTTAATTACCATCTACTGTAAATAGAAGATAAGGGTTGAAAGGTACATTAATTTATGGATATAACATGAAGGCATTAGTTATCAGTTTAACACTAGGTCAACCTAGCAGGTAGGTTCTCCCCTCAGGCCTATGAACTGTCTAGTTGCAGGTTCTTGGTCCAGTAGTGGTTCCGGGTATGGGTTGTGGAGAGTGAGTTAAAGCCAACGAGAACCTGATTAGATACTCCCATGATGTTCATGCCGCAGGGGCAACAGTGGGCATGTCCTGACAGGTCAGCCATTCTTGTAGCTTGCAGCATTCAGAGTTGGATAAGATGAGTGATCGCTTTCTTCTTTGATAGCATGCACAGCACCTTCCAGAACTCTGCAAGCTAGCCAGTAGAAAATGAAGATTACAGGTCAGTACTGGCTTAATATAGCCATGCTCTGTGGCTTAAGTACATAGAGTCTTTGGCAGTAGGGTCTACTATCAAGTTCTAAAAGGTAAACCAGTAGCATTAGCAGTAGCCTGCAACATTTGGAAATCTATGGGATATTACCAGAAAACAATTCCAACAGAAGAAACTTATTCCTGGTGGACTTTTAATTTTTTAACCTGTGTCTAGTAAGGATCTTGTCATCCTATAGAATAACTCTATTTTAATATCCTCCTCATTGAGTGTGTGTGTGTCTGTGTGTCTGTGTGTGTCTGTGTGTGTCTCTGTGTGTGTGGAAGTTTGTCAAGAACTTCCATGTGTCCATGGAAGAAGCAAGGCCTTGAAGCCCGGGGAACCAGAGTAAGAATCTAGACTCTGGTCCTACTCTGTATTTGGGGTAAAACATACAAATTCTTTGAGTGTCTTTATTCTTGTTTTTGTTTGTTTGAATGCATTTGGCACTAGACCTAACAATCTGAGTTATGATGCTAGCCCCTGTGGAAGGAGAAAACCAACTCTGAAAGTTATCCTTGCACCCACACCTGCACCTGCATCATGCTATATGAGTTATCCCCCCATCACACACACACACACACACACACACACACACACACATACACACACACATACACACACACACATAAATGTAAAAAAATCAATTGATTATTTCTACCTGATGAGTATACATATTTAATACATAATAATATAAATTTAATAACCTCTAATACAATATGGCAAGAATTATAGGGATCTATGACTATTATGACCCCTCATGGGAATGGATTTTTTTAATATTTTTTATTTTCTATATTCTTTGTTTACATTCCAAATGATTTCCCCCTTTCCCGGGTCCCCCCTCCTCATATGTCCCATAAACCTTCTTTTCTCCATACATTCTCCAATCACCTCCCTCCTTTTTCTCTGTCCTTATATTCCCCTCCAATGCTAGATCAATCCTTTCCAGGATCAGGACCTTCTCCATACTTCTTCCTGGGAGTTATTTGTTATGTGATGTGTGCCTTGAGTATTCAGGGCTTCTGGGCTAATTAATATCCACTTATCAGAGATTGCATTCCATGTGTATTCTTTTGTGACTGGGTTACCTCACTTAGGATGATATTTTCCAGATCAAACCATTTGCCTAAAAATTTTGAGAATTCGTTGTTTCTAATTGCTGAGTAGTATTCCATTGTGTAAATATACCACATTTTCTGTATCCATTCCTCCTTTGAGGGGCATCTGGATTCTTTCCAGCTTCTGGCTATTATAAATAATGCTGCTATGAACATAGTGGAGCATGTGTCTTTATTGCATGCCGGGGAATCCTTTGGGTATATGCCCAGGAGAGGTATAGCAGGGTCCTCCGGAAGTGTCATGTCCAGTTTTCTGAGGAACCGCCAGACTGATTTCCAAAGTGGTTGTACCATCTTACAGCTCCACCAGCAGTGGAGGAGTGTTCCTCTTTCTCCACATCCTCGCCAACACCTGCTGTCTCCTGAGTTTTTGACCTTAGCCAGGGAATGGATTTTTTTAAATGATTTTTTAAAAGGCAGTTTGCTGTTTGTTTTCATTTAAATGGTGTCAAAGACCTTGTCAGCTTCCCAGTCAAGGAGATAGGTACAACTAGTTGGGAGATGTGTGTGTGCGTAAGACAAGCCATATTATCTTTCTGAAATAATGGGATTTTGTGACACCATGCAGGATTGAAGTTTAACCCATTTTTTTTATTCCAAGTTGTTTACATCACCTTCATGAAATGAAAACCTTAAAGTGAATGTGGTAGCTCACATCTGCTGTCCCAGGATTTGGGAAACTGAGGCAGGCATATCAGGAGTTCAGCACAAGCCTGGGGGAGTGAGACTGTGTCCAAATTTAAAAAAAAAAAAAAAGGTCTAGATAGATGGCTCAGCAGTTTAAAGCACTGGTTGCTCTTCCAGAGGACCAGGGTTCAATTCCCATCACCCACACAGCTGCTCACAATTGTCTATGATTACAGTTCTAGGGGATCCAACACCCTCGAACAGACATGAATGCAGACAAAACAGCAATGCACATAAAATTAAATAAAAAAAACAAACTAAACTTTAATGCCCTGTTGACAGTTACTAATTATTTACTTATGTATTTAAAAACTCTTTTGAAGTTAGGGGGTCACTCCTGAGCAGTGCCAAGCCTCCAAGACCCTGGGCGTGAGGGCATTTCCTCAGCTTGGTGCCTATGCCCCACACTCATGTCAGTCCAGTCCTGGCCCTCCGTGGAGAATGAAGTAAAACAAGTACCAGGCAAAGATGAAGTCAGTTTACCATGCAGACCCCTCTGACAGCCTCAGCTGGGAGACCTGAAACTAGAAGTTCTTCAGCAGTCTCCTGCTCCCTCAGAAGCCAGCCCAGAAGCTGAGTCAGTCCCATTCACATAGGTCAAGGCAGCTTCCCACAGCTGGGACAATGCCAGGAGAGCAGACAGTCACCTGTCAGCCCTACCGGGAGCTGGACAGTAGCTGCTTCAGGTAACAGCATCTGATCAGGACAGTCAAGCATCTCCAACCCTCTCCAGCACATCCCATAATTCCTATGGTCCTTCCTTAAGCTCCCCGAGGATAAGGATTTGGATCTCTTTTGCTCTAGACTGTATTCCCAGAATTCATAGATAAGTGTTGAGGTAAATTCCAAATTCTTGTATTTACTGAATCAACAACATTAGGTACTTATTTCCTCCCTGATGACCAAAGTCATAAATAGACACCAGAACAACCTCCACTGGGTGAGTTCTCAACCTGAAAAGACTCATGCTCCCATTGTGAAATGTAAAGTTTGTTTTTAAATATTTTTTACTTATTTTAAACTTTGTGCTGTAAAAACTTACTTAAACTATAAGATATCACCTAGTTTCGGTGTTTGTTGAAGAAAGCCTTCTCCCCTCTTTCAGAAGCTCTGGTTTCAGAGACATTGTTTCTTCCCTGGTCCTTCAGTCTGGGTGTGAAGAGACAACAGGTCAGGGAAGGAGGAACTTGCCTAGTAACTTGTTAAGCAAAGAGTAGATGAGAACCAAGGCCTTTTACTTCACCTCAGCCAAGAAGTTCATAGTCAGGCTTGGTTTGCCTGTCCCAGTCAGCCCCAGTAAATCATTGCCATTTTCCACAAATATTTTCATAATGTTCTGAGACATTCAGACAGCTGTCTTTCTGGTGGTGGGAACACCAGGTTTCCTGCTGTTGGCTGTGTCTGTTCACTAGAACCACTGCTCACCCAAGTTTTCCTCACAATGCTTTTGAATGTGAAGTAATAAGGGCATCCTTGATGTTAGTTCTTGTTACCAGGACACAGTGTGAAATCACACAACACCATTCACATCTTCCGCCTTGCTCTCTGTCAACCAGGTCCCAAATCCAGGTCTCCTTCCAAGCTCTAAAATTAAAAAACCCCACGGGCTATGCACTCTATTCCTCATATTTTCTATGTGTATAAAGTGTTTTGAATCTATGGATTACCTGCTTGTGACATATTTTACACCAAAATCAAGGGTTAATCCACACACTGTTCTAGAGACAAACAGATTTCTTGTATGAAAGTGACAGTAGACATTTAGTTCAATGGACAAACAAAATTCTAGTCCAATTGCCTCTGACCCCAAGACTTACATCTAGCTTTCTGGTGTCTCATTAGCTATATAATTACATTTGACATTGGACTTTGGTAAAAAGGTCTCATTCTAGTTAACTCAGCTGATCTGTGCCTCAGAGGGAAAGTATCAAAACAATAGGAAAAACAAAGCCAGTAGAAGAGAAGAGAATCCTGACATTTGGATATGAATATTTTGGTAGAGAAAGGGCTCAATGAATGTGTCTTAAAGAAAATTAATATATATTTTTTTCAGGGCAGGGTTTCTCTGTGTAGCCCTAGCTTTTCTGGAATTCACTCAATAGACCAGGCTGGCCTCAAACTCAGAAATCTGCCTGCTTCTGCCTCCCAAGTGCTGGGATTAAAGGCGTGTGCCCACTGCCTGGCTTAAATTATATTTTTTTTTTTTGCCATTCAACTCTTTAGCTGTTCCATTATTTTGGTTGCATTTATTGAGAGGGAAGATTGTGTTTAGTGGCTGGGCACAAGTGTTTGCCAACCCATCAAGGGCAAAATTCTTCTATGCTATTTGCTAACCCTTACCTTGGCAAGTTAATAATCTTATTAGTGCCTTAGTTTTCTCATCTGTGATGGAGTAATAGCATCTAAGTTGTGGAATGTTGGTTAGGATTAAATTAAATGAGATGCCCGGAATAAATGTCTCAGTACAGCTGTGTTCAGTACGTCATAGTCGCTCAAACACTCTTCTTGCCATTGTCATCAGCATCGCTTTGTAATTAATCTCTTGGCTTTCCCACATGCTTTTAATTTAGCTACAAAAAAAAATCTATTTCCCCACAAGTAACTGGTATGGAAATCCCAGAAGGAACTAAGAGACACTAGTACACACACACAAAATTGTCAATATACTTTTGTTTTATAAATAGAATCTTCCATAACACTTATTTACTTAGCATCTGGTGATAAAATTTTTATTTATCTCTAAGGGCATGTGGCATTAATATTCTATCCTTCCCATTTCCATCATTTTTAAAGGATACTTTGTATATAAGCATCAAGAAGGATTGTTTGGATTAACACACTCTTGTCACATCCATGTGGTCCTTAACCTATGTTATAAAGCAGTCAGATTCCTTCCGTAGTTGCAGACAAGTCATTTCACACATATCCCCTCCAGTTAGAATCAATTTTTTTAATTTATGAAAAGATAGTCTTGAAATTTGCCTAGTGGTATTTAATTGTTTGGGCATACAAGGCCCACTAATAGACTTAATACCTTTATTCAGTGCGTTTGGAGATCAGGAACAAGATATACAAACTCATAAAACACTTTCAATTTCAAAAAGCCCCTGACTCCCTCTGAGGCTCATCTTTGAACCTCATGGGTCCATGAACCACAAGCAAAGAACTCTCAGGCTACAATAAAACTTTCAATTTTTTCCCACTGAAATTCTAAGCCATATGACTAATACATATTCTTAAAAACAATGGAGGTCCAGCAGGCCCCGGGCAGGAGCCTTCAGGTCTCTGCTTCAGGATATGAACAGCCTGGGCCACAGCACTCAGTCTCCAGGAAGTGCGAGAGGCCTGTTGTGCACCCTGAGGCAGGCTGGGAGGACACAGCTTGCTCCAGTGGGTCCAGCCCCACAGAGCTTAGGTTCCAGTCCCAAGGCCTCTGGCACAGCCTTCAGATCTCCACTTCAGGATCCAGAACAGCTTGGGCTACAACACCACACCTCCAGGCCCTGCAAGAGGCCAGAAGGGCACCTGGGAGGCCAGCTGGGAGGAGTCAGTGTGCTCTGGTGAGTCCAGCAGGCCCCAGGCTGGAGCCTTCAGGTCTCTGCTTCAGGATATGAACAGCCTGGGCCACAGAACTCGGTCTCCAGGAAGTGCAAGAGGCCTGTTGTGCACCCAGAGGCAGGCTGGGAGGACACAGCTTGCTCCAGTGGGTCCAGCCCCACAGAGCTAATGTTCCAGTCCTGAGGCCTCTGGCGGGAGCCTTCAGATCTCCGCTTCAGGATCCAGAACAGCCTGGGCTACAACACCATATCTCCAGGCACTGCAAGAGGCCAGAGGGGCACCCGGGAGGCCAGCTGGGAGGAGTCAGTGTGCTCTGGTGAGTTCAACAGGCCCCGAGCAGGAGCCTTCAGGTCTCTGCTTCAGGATATGAACAGCCTGGGGCACAGCACCCTGTGTCCAGGCAGTGCAGGACGTCATCTGTGCACCAGAGGCCAGCTGGGAAGAGGAAGCTTGCACTGGTGAGTCCAGCATTGACAACAAGACCAACTAACACCAGTGAGAACTAGATGGCAAAAGGCAAAGGCAGGAACGTCACTAACAGAAATCAAGGCAATATGGTAGCATCTGAACCCAATTCTCCTTTAACAGCATGTCCTGGATACCCCATCACACCAGAAAAACAAGATTTGGATTTAAAATCAATGGTCATGATGCTGGTACAGGAACACATGAAGGACATACTTAAAGAAATTCAGGAGAAAATGGACCAAAAGTTAGAAGCCCTTACAAGGGAAACAAAAAAAATCATTAAAAGAAATTCAGGAGAATACAAAAACCAATAAGGAGGAAACACAAAAATCACTTAAAGAAATACAGGAGAACTTTGGTCACCAGGCTGAGGTCATGAAAGAGGAAACACAAAAATCTCTTAAATAATTACAGGAAAACACAAACAAGCAAGTAAAGGAGCTAAGTAAAACCATCCGGGATCTAAAATCAGAAGTAGAAAACTAAGAAATCTCAAAGGGAGACAACTTTGGAGATAGAAAACCTTGGGAAGAAATCAGAGGACATAGATGCAAATATCAACAACAGAATACCAGAGATAGAAGAAAGAATCTCAGATGCTGAAGATACCATAGAAACCATGGACTTAACAGTTAAAGAAAATGCAAAATGGAAAAAGCTTGTAACCCAAAACATCCAGGAATTCCAGGACACGATGAGAAGACCAAACCTAAGGATTATAGGCATAGATGAGAGTGAAGATTTGCAACTTAAAGGGCCAGCAAATATCTTCAATAAAATTATGGAAGAAAACTTCCCTAACCTAAAGAGAGAGATTCCCATGAATATACAAGAAGCCTACAGAACTCCAAACAGACTGGACCAGAACAGAAATACCTCCCATCACATACTAATCAAAACACCAAATGTACTAAACAAAGAAAGAATATTAAAGGCAGTAAGAGAAAAAGGCCAAGTAACATATAAAGGAAGACCTATCAGAATCACAGCAGACTTCTCACCTGAGACTATGAAAGCTAGAAGATCCTGGGCAGATCTCATGCAGACTCTAAGAGAATACAAATGCCAGCCAAAACTACTATACCCAGCAAAACTCTAAATCACTATAGATGGAGAAACTAAGATATTCCATGACAAAACCAAGTTTACCCAATATCTATCCACAAACCCAGCCCTACAAAGGATAATAAGAGGAAAACACCAATACAAGGAGGAAAACTTCACCCTGGAAAAAGCAAGATAGTAACCTTCTTTCATCAAACCCAAAAGAAGATAGCCAATCAAATTTAAAAAATAGCATTAAAAATGACAGGAAGTAATAATCACTATTCCTTAATATCTCTTAATATCAATGGGCCCAATGCCCCCAATAAAAAGACATAGACTAACCGATTGGATACATAAACAGGACCCTACATTTTGCTGCATACAGGAAACACACCTCAGTGTCAAAGACAAACACTACCTTAGGGTAAAAGGCTGGAAGACAATTTTACAAGCAAATGGTCTCAGGAAACAAGCTGGAGTAGCCATTCTAATATCAGATAAAATTGACTTTCAACCCAAAGTCATCAAAAGAGACTCTGAGGGACACTTCTTGCTGGTCAAAGGAAAAATACAATCCTGAACATCTATGCTCCAAATACAAGGGCACCCTCATTCATAAAAGAAACTTTACTAAAGCTCAAAGCACACATTGCACCTAACACAATAATTGTGGGTGACTTCAACACTGCACTTTCCTCAATAGACCGATCAGGAAAACAGAAACTGAACAGGGACACAGTGAAACTAATTGAAGCTTTGGAACAATTAGATTTAACAGATATATATAGAAAATTTTATCCTAAAGCAAAAGAATATACCTTTTTCTCAGCACCTCATGGTACCTTCTCCAAAATTGAGCATATAATTAGTCACAAGACAGACCTCAACAAATCACTATGGAGTAAAAGTGGTCTTCAATAGCAACAAAAACAACAGAAAACCCACATACACGTGGAAACTGAACAATATTCTACTCAATGATACCTTGGTCAAGGAAGAAATAAAGAAAGAAATCAAAGACTTTTTAGAATTTAATGAAAATGAAGACAAAGCATATCCAAATTTACGGGACACAATGAAAGCAGTGCTAAGAGGAAAACTCATAACCCTGAGTGCCTCCAAAAAGAAAATGGAGAGAGCATACATTACCAGCTTAATGACACACCTGAAAGCCCTGGAACAAAAAGAAGCTATTTCACCCAGAAGGAGTAGAAGGCAGGAAATCATCAAACTCAGGGCCAAAATCAATCAAGGAGAAACAAAGAGAACCATACAAAGAATCAACAAAACCAGGAGCTGGTTCTTTGAGAAAATCAACAAGATAGATAAACCCTTAGCCAGGCTAACCAAAGGGCACAGAGACAGGATACAGATTAACAAAATTAGAAATGAAAATGGAGATATAACAACAGAAACTGAGGAAATTCAAAAAAATCATTAGATCCTACTACAACACAACTGGAGAATCTGGAGGAAATGGACAGTTTCCTAGATAGATATCAGACACCAAAACTAAATCAGGATCAAATAGATCATCTAAGCAATCCCATAACACCTGAAGAAATAAAAAGGGTCATAGAAAGTCTCCCAACCAAAAAAGGCACGGGGCCAGATGGCTTCAGTGCAGAATTCTATCAGACCTTCATAGAAGACCTAACACCAATACTCTTTAAACTATTACACAAAATAGAAACAGAAGAAACTCAACCCAACTCATTCTATGAAGCCACAATTACGCTGATACCAAAACCACACAAAGATCCAACAAAGAAAGAGAACTTCAGGCCTATTTCCCTTATGAATATTAATGCAAAAATACTTAATAAAATCCTTGCCAACCGAATCCAAGAACACATCAAAACGATCATCCACCATGATCAAGTAGGCTTCATCCCAGGGATGCAGGGATGGTTCAATATAAGGAAATCCATCAATGCAATCCACTACATAAACAAACTCAAAGAAAAAAACCATATGATCATCTCATTAGGTGCTGAAAAAGCACTTGACAAAATTCAGCATCCTTTCATGCTCAAAGTCTTGGAAAGAACAGGAATTCAAGGCCCATACCTAAACATCATTAAAGCAATATACAGCAAACCGGTAGCCAACATCAAACTAAACGGAGACAAACTTGAAGCAATCCCACTAAAATCAGGGACTAAACAAGGCTGTCCTCTCTCTCCATATCTTTTCAATATAGTACTTGAAGTTCTAGCTAGAGCAATTAGACAACATAAGGCGGTCAAGGGGATACAAATTGGAAAGGAAGAAGTCAAATTATCACTATGTGCAGATGACATGATAGTCTACTTAAGTGACCCGAAAACCTCCACCAGAGAACTCCTACAGTTGATAAACAACTTCAGCAAAGTGGCAGGCTATAAAATCAACTCAAGCAAATCAGTTGCCTTCCAATACTCAAAGGATAAGCAGGCTGAGAAAGAAGTTAGGGAAATGACACCCTTCACAATAGCCACAAACAATATAAAGTATCTTGGTATGACTCTAACCCAACAAGTGAAAGATCTATACGACAAGAACTTCAGGTCTCTGAAGAAGGAAATTGAAGAAGACCTCAGAAAATGGAAAAATCTGCCATGCTCGTGGATTGGCAGGATTAATATAGTTAAAATGGCTATCTTGCCAAAAGCAATATACAGATTCAATGCAATCCCCATCAAAATCCCAACTCAGTTCTTCAGAGTTAGAAAAAGCAATTCTCAAATTCATCTGGAATAACAAGAAAACCAGGATAGCTAAAACTATTCTCAACAACAAAAGAAATTCTGGGGGAATCAGTAACCCTGACTTCAAGCAATACTACAGAACAATAATGTTAAAAACTGCATGGTATTGGCACAGTACCAGACAAGTGGACCAATGGAATAGAATTGAAGACCCAGAAATGAATCCACACACCTATGGTCACTTGATCTTCTACAAAGGAGTCGAAAACATCCAGTGGAAAAAAGATAGTCTTTTCAACAAATGGTGCTGGTTCAATTGGAGGTCAGCATGCAGAAGAATGCGAATTGATCCATTCTTATCTCCATGTACTAAACTTCACTCCAAGTGGATCAAGGACCTCCACGTAAAACCAGACACACTGAAACTAATAGAAAAGAAACTGGGGAAAACCCTTGAGGACATGGGCACAGGGGAAAAGTTCCTGAACAGAACACCAATAGCTTATGCTCTAAGATCAAGAATTGACAAATGGGACCTCATAAAATTACAAAGTTTCTGTAAGGCAAAAAACACTGTTAAAAGGACAAAATGGCAATCAACAAATTGGGAAAGGATATTCACCAACCCTACATCTGATAGAGGTCTAATATCCCATGTATACAAAGAACTCAAGAAGTTAGACCCCAGGGAAGCAAATAACTCTATTAAAAAATGGGATACATATCTAAACAAAGAATTTTCACCTGAAGAAATTTGGATGGCCAAGAGGCACCTTAAGAAGTGCTCAACATCATTAGTCATTAGGGAAATGCAGATCAAAACAACCCTGAGATTTCACCTTACACCAGTCAGAATGGCTAAGGTCGAAAACTCAGGAGACAGCAGGTGTTGGCGAGGATGTGGAGAAAGAGGAACACTCCTCCACTGCTGGTGGGGCTATAAGATGGTACAACCACTTTGGAAATCAGTCTGGCGGTTCCTCAGAAAACTGGACATGACACTTCCGGAGGACCCTGCTATACTTCTCCTGGGCATATACCCAAAAGATTCCCCGGCATGCAATTAAGGCATATGCTCCATTATGTTCATAGCAGCCTTATTTATAATAGCCAGAAGCTGGAAAGAACCCAGATGTCCCTCACAGGAGGAATGGATACAGAAAATGTGGTATATTTACACAATGGAATACTACTCAGCAATTAGAAACAATGAATTCTCAAAATTTTGAGGCAAATGGTTTGATCTGGAAAATATCATCCAAAGTGAGGTAACCCAATCACAAAAGAATACACATGGAATGCAATCTCTGATAAGTGGATATTAATTAGCCCAGAAGCTCTGAATACCGAAGGCACAAATCGCATAACAAATGACTCCCATGTAGAAGTATGGAGAGGGTCCTGATCCCGGAAAGGATTGATCTAGCGTTGGGGGGGAATATAAGGACAGAGAAAAAGGGAGGGAGGTGATTGGATAATGGGTGGAGAGAAGAAGGTTTATGGGACATATGGGGAGGGGGGATCTGGGAAAGGGGAAATCATTTGGAATGTAAACAAAGAATATAGAAAATAAAAATATTTTAAAAACGTTTAAAAATGACTTTTTGTTATGGAAGAAGCCCTTAGCTTTATTGGAAATATGTATTGTATATATTTAAGGCATATAATATGAAATGATTATTACAATAAAGTAAATTGACACATTAAAAAAAAAAACAATGGAATTCAAGTTGTTTCCTAGATGGCCTTTTAATCTACACTTCCTGAGTGCTGTCTCCTATTTCACCACCCTGACCAATGGCAATGGTCACCCCAAATGTGCTGAGGGTTACACTATTCCCAGGGAAACATTTGCAGGTTAAACCCTTATACAGAACTTGAGTAATCACTCAACTTTAGTTTCATAAGAAACTAGCAATAGACTTCTAGGCACCCCAGACTCTAAAGTGCTTATCACAAGTTGTAATCATCAAATTCTTAGATCCAGCTACTTTATGGGAAGCTATGTATATGACATTGTCTGCTTCTATAAAACACTAGGATAGCCTAGTGTTTTATACTTCCTACTAAGAGGAAGAGGAAAGGCTTGGTGATCATAAAATATTTTAAACAAAGGAAGAAAAAATAATGAAAAAAAACCACCCAGATCTCAAATGACAAAGGTGTATTCATATTTTAAAATTCTGACCTTGCAGGTGATCTTTATTTATTTATTGAATTCAGAGTAATCCAACCTCTCACCCAACACACACTATCTCTCACACATATACTAGACATAGGCACACACACGCACACCTAGTGACATAACTGGCATCACCTGAGTTCACACTAAAACCCTGGACTGAATATCATGGGATTGAAGTAAAGAGATTACTCAGTTAGCATCAAAGGAAGATCCCCAGGACCCTCGCCCTTGAGTGACATCCTTCCCTCCAGCACAGGCAGAATCCATGAATATGACCATGTAATGGGTGTGGCAAGGGGCTTGTGTAGGTGTAAAAATGTTCTCAAATCAGATGAATTAAAAGAGGTCATCTGAAGTGGGTCTGCCTTCGTCACCTGAGCCCGATAATCCAGATCTGAAGTTCAGAGAAAGGAAGCACAAGGGACAGGGTGGTGTGTCATTGCTGAGTAGAAATTGAAGTGGCACTGTGGTAATAGAAAGAGCAGTCTTCTGCTAATAGTCAGGAAAGGATGGACTTCAGTAACTTGAAGCAACTAGTTTCTTCCAACAAACAGAATGAGGTTGGGAGTAGAGTATCCAGATAGAAACTCAGGCCTGACAATGTCTTGATTGAGTCTTGAAAATAACCTGAGCAGAGGCTATAAAGAACCTGTGTTCTACAGAACTATGATCTAATGGATGGATGTTGTTTGAAGTCATCAAATGTGTTATCTGTTACCCAGCAAGAGAAAACTAACATGTTGATGAAAGATGTTTGTCTTCATCCCTTTCAATGCCCCAAATCATGTATCTTCAAGCTGGTTTGCTTGAGGAATAAAATAAAGTTGTTTTATACTTTCCACAAATACTCACTGAGCTTCAGGTATCTGTGGAACTGCATAAATTAGTAAAATGATTGCAATTTGATTCTTTAACAATTCTCTAAGTCAGTGGGAGAACACTAAAGAAATAGAAATGAAGCATTTCAAGAGGCTTGGTTTACCACTGGCCACACAACATAGAGCACAGTGGGCATCTGGCTACATTTAAATGTGCACATATCCCCAGGGATACAACTTTTATAACAACTTTTATCATTCACTATCAGTATATATTCAAGCCCTATCATCTGACATCATAAAACTTTTCACAAATGAATTGATCATTTCTAATGTAGTTTTCTCCTACATCAACTGAACAATACAGGATTTTTATTTTGAATCTTGAATTTCTTTAAGGTATGTTCATATAGCCATCAAATATTTATTGAGACTCTGTCATGTATCAGACAGGCCCACAGACCTTCAGTATATAAAGATGATTAAAATGGAAAATAGATTCAACTTAAGGAACTTAATCTAACAGAACTAACATATAACAATTATACACATATCACCATATATATTATTGTAACATGAATACATACATAACTAAATATGCATGAATGAATATAGTCACACGTAAAATTAGGATGCAAGCTTCAGATATAGGAAACTCTTTCCTCCTTAAGGATAAAGCCCAATACACTCGATTATAGAGTTACAACATTACAATTGACACTCAACACCATTAAGAATCTAGAATTTCCACATTCTGATCTCATTCTGCTAGTGGCTCATCAGGACAGCAGTGTGCATAGCCAGTCCCAACCAGTCTGCCGCTGCCTGTAATTCTAGCCAAATGCCCACTTCCCCACCAGTCACGTCGTTAATCAAGTTTGAAGTTTAGTTGCTGTCTTTGTTTGCTTGCTGTTTCTGTGATAAAACCACAGGCCGAGGCCTTCTATTGCTTAGCAAGAACATATTTCTGATTACTGAGGGTCTTCAGTTCAAAGAAGCATGTCCTTGTTTTAGCACAGGTCATTGTATATTATTGTGTTTTCCCAGCCAGTTCAAAGTTAGGGAAAGTGCATGCAATTTGCATGGAAGGTAGGAAACCTGACTGAGCAAGTCCCAGGATAACAGAGCAGGAGGGAGGAGGTGGATGATGGTCCAGGATGTGTACAGAGATCAGGGCTCAGAAACAGAAGGCCATCAGCGTGGTCTGTGACTCAGACAGAAGAGCAACTTGTGCGACTCCCAAATGTGCTTCCTAGCCTTATCCATTTAAGTAATTTGTTTGCCAATTTTTAATTTATCCAAAAACTTACTTTAATAGCGGGTCTCTGAATAGTCTAGCAAAAGCCTTTAAGGATATTTCATTTTAAATACTTTAAAATGAAGCACTGTTTATTTAATGTTTTAAATTACATAGGCACTTGTATAATGAATAAGTTATTTTATTCCTCACTCTCCCTAGATCCCTCTTCGTCTCCTGATGAACCCCTTCTTGTTAACATGTCTTGTTCCTACTTCTGTGTGTGTGTGTGTGTGTGTGTGTGTGTGTGTGTGTGTGAGAGAGAGAGAGAGAGAGAGAGAGAGGCCGACTGAACTTACTTATATCTTCTTGCCAATAATGGGTGAGAGGTATTTTTTTAATATACCATTTTTATTAATTCATGTGGGATGTCATACATGCATGCAATATATTTTGATCATATTCACATTCCACTACTCCCCCTAATGCCTCCAAGATCCACTCCCCAGTCTCCTCATTCCCATTTCTTATCCTTTAAAACCAATAACGACATTGAGTCCAATTTTTGCTGTCCATATATCTGTGGGCTGAGTCATCCCCTGGAGCATGGACAACTTATCAAGGGCCACAGCCCTAAAGAAGACTGATACCCCCTCTTCTAAAAGCCAGCAGCTGTCAGTAGATTCTCAGCTAGAGGTGAGAATGCTGGTTTTCTGGCAGACTTGGTCGTATGGAAGACTTGTGCAGGCAACCACAGCTGTTGCGTCATGAGTGTCCTATCTGACCCAGTCCTTTCTGACCTCTGGCCCTTACAGGCCTTCTACTTCTGTATGCTGAGATGATATAGCTATTTCATTAAGAGCCAGCCACTCTACATGACTTATCTAATGAGCTTTGGCCTTAGATGCTACCTCCATTGCTGTGTGAAACATTATAGGTGTGTGTAGCACTAATCTTTGGCTAGAGTCCTGCATATTTGGAAGGTAGTTTGACAACTTGATCATTCAGCGAAACAATAGCAGTAGATTCCCCATTAGGGCCTATCACCTCCCAGCTGTGGGATCTTGACCAGGTCTACAAATCCAGACATGAGTTCTTTCCTATCAAACAGGCATCAAGACCAATTAGAAAGTGATTGGGTTGTACCCAATCACTATGGTACTAGAGAACTCCTGTGACCTTAAAGCAGCTGTTCTCAACCTGTGGATAGAGACCCCTTTGGAGTCAAACGACCCTTTCACAGAGGTTGTATATCATATTTTTATGACTCATAGAAGCAACAAAATTACAGTTATGAAGTAGCAATGAAAACAATTTTACAGTTAGGGGCCACCTCAAAGTGAGGGACTGTATTAAAGGGTCATAGCGTTACAAAGGTTGAGAACCACTGCCTTAAACTAAAAGCCCTAATAAACTCAAAGTACCTGTGAGACTCAGTTTTGATTATAAATTTTATCTAGTTAAGGGCTATGTAGAGAACCAGCAATTCGGTGCTTTGTGATTGTAGCTCCAGACTTGATTCTAGAGAAGAACAGATATAATCTGAATAGGTTGAATGGGAAGGTCTGCCCTCAATGTAGCAGGTACCAGCCAATTGCTTTGAGGCTGCCAAAAGGCAGGAAAATAAGAATTATTCTAACTCTCCCTTGGCATAGGAACACCCTTCCTCTCCTACAGTTAAACATCAGAACTCTATTGGGCACACCCTTTGGACTCCGGACTTGCCTCTTTGGCTCCAGATTCCTAAGCCTTTGCTTGGACTGAGAGACACTTCTAGCATTCAGTGTCTCCAGCTTGCAGATGGTCTGTTATAGAACCTCTCCGCTTCCATGATAATGTGAACTGATCCCCCTGGTAAATTCTCCACCTGTCATTATTCTCTCAGGAGCTCCTTGACAAATATACTCCTGAGGTGCACCTTGCCTGGCCACTGATAATTGAATTAAATGGCTGGTGGCATTAAGCTGACTGAACAGGAAAGGAAGCTGTGTTTGTATGCTGTTTAAAATTGTTTTATCTTTTGTTTTCAATATTTCTCTCAGTTGCTACAGTGTTGGTGACATTTATCATTCTTTTTAGCAATCCACACCTGAGCCCTACGGTCATGGAGAAGGTTTCTAATGAGCCAGAACCTGCTTCCTGCTAGGAGAGCTAAAAATACCAACTCTTCAGTTCCCTAGCTATGAATTAAAAAAAAAATTCATAAAACACTACAAGCACAACTTTCTAATTCTCCTAAAGTTTTGTTATGAAAGAATTTGAACTGTTATTTTCCTAGGCTTTGTTATGATGCCCCCAGCCCCATTCCAACTTTAAAGACTTTTCCCTAAAAGCTCTCAGCCTGGCACCACCAGACCCTTCGTACCAGCATAGCTAGGGTGCCTCTCCTCTGCATCTGTACCATGCTGGTAATTAATGAATGGATTAAGTGAAATTTTAAAACTGAACTTTAAGTCCTTAAATGTCACCATGGGAGAAAAGAAACCAAGAGTAAACTGGTCCATAAAAATATTATAGTTTCTATGGAATCTTCAGCATCTGAGATTCTTTCTTCTAGCTCTTGTATTCTGTTGTTGATATTTGCATCTCTGTCCCCTGATTTCTTCCCAAGGCTTTCTATCTCCAAAGTTGTCTCCCTTTGAGTTTTCTTAGTTGTTTCTACTTCTGATTTTAGATCCTGGATAGTTTTGCTTAGCTCCTTCACTTGCTTGTTTGTGCTTTCCTGTAATTCTTTAAGAGATTTTTGTGTTTCCTCTTTCATGACCTCAGCCTGCTGACCAAAGTTCTCCTGTATTTCTTTAAGTGTTTTTTGTGTTTCCTCATTATTGGCTTTTGTATTCTCCTGGATTTCTTTCAATGATTTTTGTGGCTGCTTTTATACTTATGCTGCAGATAAGAATCTGATTTATAATAGGCAGAAGCTGGAAAAAAAACAGATGTCCCTCAACAGAGGAATGGATTCAGAAAATGTGGTACATTTACACAATGGAGTATTATTCAGCTATTAGAAACAATGAATTCATGAAATTCTTAGGCAAATGGATGGAACTAGAAACTATCATCCTGAGTGAGGTAATCCAATCACAAAAGAACACACACGGTTTGCAATTGCTGATAAGTGGATATTAGCCCAAAAGCTCATAATACCCAAGATACAACTCACAGATCACATGAAATTCAAGATGAAGGAAGACCAAAGTGTGATTACTTTGATCCTTATTGGAAAGTGAATCAAAACACCCATGGCTCACAGCCACCAATAGAATGAGAATAGGATCCCCAATGGAGCTAGAGGGAGGACTCAAGGAGCTGAAGAGGTTTGCAGCTCTGTAGGAGGAACAATAACATGTACCAACCAGTATCCTCAGAGCTCCCAGGGACTAATCCATCAACCAAAGAGTACTCATGCAGGGTCCCATGGCTCCAGCTACATATGTAGCAGACGATGACCATTTCAAACATCAATGAGAGGAGAGGCCATTGGTATTGTGAAGGCTCGATTCCCCAGAATAGGGGGATGCAAGTCAGGAAATTGGGAAGGTGGGATTGAGCAAGGGAAGGGGGGAGGGGATAGGGTGTTTTGGGTGGGATAATGTGGAAGGGGGTTAACATTTGAAATGTAAATAAAGCAAACATCTAACTAAAAAAAAGAAAAGAAAAAAAAAGAAATAAAATCTAAAAAGAAAAAAAATATTATAGAAAGTGCTTAAAATCCCACTCAATTGTTATTAACTGTCTCTTCTTTTTTAAAAAGGCACATTTTTAAGTATCTTTAGGAAATCAGTTTTCTGGACTAAATGCTCTGACTTTAACCAAAAAGGAAATGAGGCCAAAATATGTACAAGGGCCAGAAGGTAAAGGGTCAGAAGATGGCTTCTCCCAGTCGTGCTCAGGAGTCGCGGCCCAACACAGCTAAGAATCCCTGAAGGAAACTGACATTGACTGTGTTTTAGAAAGGCCTGGGTGCCACCAGATAAACTTAACAGTAGTTATCTGTGGGCAGCAGGGGCCGAGGTAGAGGAAATTGCAAGCCATCTATCTCTTTGTTTCCAACAGCAGTCCTGCAGCAGAGTAGAAGACAGTCACAGTAAGATAATGATCTTCTTCTGGTTTGCCCTGGGGTTCTTGACAAAAATGTAACTCTTGTCAGGCAGCAATGCATGTCTGTTCTTGTTGAACATACCCTTGCCAGAGCATCAGTAACAGAGGTTAATAGTAATAATACTATAATCCACTTTCAAGAAGATAGATTTTGTATGACTTCTCTAGTGCAAATGCTGCAGTTAGCTGTGGGAATACTGTCTCCCAATAATCAGAATTGATCAGATAACCACTCTGCAATTAGCTATCTGTAGCTGTGATCTGGTTAACACCCATCTCTGTGGGTCCATATGTGTTCCCTCAGTGCCCAGCAGTTCCTCACCTGAGACACTCCCTGAAGATGCCAACGCAGTTGGACTGTGATGCCCTCGGTTGAAGCTTCTGGGTCTGCGTTTTGTGAGCTCTGTCTGTGATTCTCAAGTGCACTGAGGTTAGGGAATCGCTGCTCTGAAGGAGTCGGGACTGCTCACAGCGATCTGAAATCACTTGTATTGAAAATGTGGCCTGGGTAACTAAGATTCTGGTCACATGGATTACGGCCTAGAAGTCGGGGTAAATCCAGGGAGGTCAGAAGCTCATCTGGTTGACGTTTCTCATGCTGCTGGTCCAAATCTAAGAGCAGCACCTCCCGCAGAGGCCTCTTTCTCTTTGTATACTTCTTTTAATTAGTCACCACTGTAGGCAGATTTGCTATGAGCCCATCAAACTATCTGAAAAGCTATGGATTATTTCTGCATGTATGAAAAATCCTGAACAAAAGTGCTATGTTAGAGTCACTTTAGAATCCTGGTAACTAGGATTCACCTAGGTCCCGACAGGCCTTCTCCTTTTTCAGATAGTCTGGGATGTATTTTGTGTTTTCTTTTGTTTGGAGGATGGAGAAGGTCTTGCCTGCTTCACCCTCCAAGTGCCAAGAGACGGAAAGTATGCACCAAAATGAAATCTATTTTAACATTGTTAAAGGCTTCTATGTGAGTGTAGTCATCAACTAGTAAAAGAAAAAAAGAACAGAAAAGAGTGCGTCTGAGAGAAGAAAAGAGGATAATCAAAGTTAGTCACAGCAAATGTTAGATAGATGGTCTGAGTCCTAAGTAGCCCAATGACACCACAGAGGTGGGAACAGCAGTCGGCCTGCAGGAAGGGGCCTCTCAGACAGATGGTTGTCATTGGTTGACATAAAGAACAGGGAGGAACTGAAGCTTGATGGAGAGAGGCTGTGAACTACGGAGCCTGGGATCACTAAATATGACTGGGTCTCTTCACGCTGATAAATGCTGATCACAGGGTGAAGCGTTGCCCTTGCTGCATCTGGTAGTCCAAAACCCGTAATTAAGGCACAAACTGAAATGTGAGTCAGCCATCGTCACGAGATGCATAGCCTCAGAGATGACTCTGAACTGGCGCGCGCGCGCGCGCGTGTGTGTGTGTGTGTGTGTGTGTGTGTGTGTGTGTGTGATGAATACTGCAAACATAATCTCTGGCCTTCGGCTTGGGACAACGTGGCAATTGCAGGTGGTGAGAGGGGGATATTATCAGCTTTCTGGCAGCTAAGAGTCAGGTGGCTGCAGCTTTGTAAAGTGGGTCAATATTTGGACAATTGATTTTTCTCCCGGTCTTTTCGGTTTCCAAATGTTAAAGGAAAGGGCAGAAACTGAATTGGCGGTAAGACACCGGAGAAAGAGCCGGGTAAACCCGCGTCACTTTCCTCAACTGCCGTGATGAAGAGACAAAATCTCAGGGATTAGAACCAGAAGCCAAGAGAGAACCAGGCGAACTCCCTCTGGCCCAAGCTGCTCTTTTTCTAGTGGCACAGGAATTAGTGTGCAAATGATGTACAAGTATCGCATCAAAGAAGTTAGTGCGTGTTAAATGCAGTCCTACCAGAGGGATGCTGTTTGTTATTTTCAGGATATTTTACCTAGAAATTCCATATTTCTAGAAAAATCAACTGAGAGACATTTCTCTTAAAAATATTTTATGTTTTGAGGTCGTGTGTATGTGTGTGTGTGTGTGTGTGTGTGTAAAAGGTGCTGTCACTTGAGAAATTAACATACCAATTAAAAATCTTTGGGAACTTTCTAAGCCATGTAAATTCACAAGGAATTAACTCACCAAATACTTCTTGAACACGTATGTGCCAGGTAGGAAGGAGTCTACTGCTTATTTTAAAGAAACTGACAGCCCATGAATGGAGGTAGACACCTGAACAAATATTTAATTAGACTCAATAAAATGTCGTATTATGTATGGGTATATAAATACAGTACATTAGGAAGAGAACATTTTTGAAAAATAAAAATTATTATAGTCTAGAATATTTTGTGGCTTCAGTTAGAAAACAGCATTAATAAATCATTTTCATTGTATATATTCCAGCCACAAAAACAAATCTATATATAAAACAGTGAAAAGTAAGAAATAAAAATAAACTTGAAGAGAAATTTCATTTCGCAGATGGTCATTTCTTGATTGGGTTACTAAAAAGAAAACAGCTCATAGTAGAAAAAAATGCATGAACAGAAGAGCATTTCATAGTTATTAGCAGGAATTTATACTGGGGTTGGGAGCCACAGAGCCAAGTTCTGTCCCTGGGAATTCACTGTCTTCAGAGAAACTAAGTAAATTACTATAATATACCAATGTTACTAACTAAGCACAGAGGATGTTTTGTGGTACCTAGAGGAGTCAGATCTTCTTGGAGAATACAAAAAAAAAAAGGCACAATAAGAATTATAAGTAAAGTCCAATCTCTTGCAATAGGAAACAGACACTGTTGACAGCTGTGGTTGGCACAAATCTGGCAGGTGTGGATTTGCATACAAGAAGCTGCTTCAGGTAGGGTAGGGCAGCACCTGCAGCCACAAACACAGGTGTTTGGCATCGTTTTGAAAATTTAGCTACTAAATTACAGTCTCCTGTTCTTAACTTCCAAGCACTTCTGAATATTAACCTGGCCTTAGGCTCCATCTTCCTCAAAGAGAGGCAGGAATTTAATACCAGGCAAGGAGCTACAAAGCCCAAATAAAGCTAATCCCCATTGTTCTTGTGGGTGCTCATGGGACCACCGCACATCTAGCTGAACTCAACCCAGAGCTGGCCTGAAACCCCAAACAACTGAATAGAGATAGGTTAAAAGTCTTACTTTAAATAACTCTGCCTTAGGTTGTATAAACATCTACATGTTGTTACAGGGATAAAACCATCCAAGAATGAGAGACTAAAAATATCTCAATCATCTTTTATTTGAGCTAAAATTGCACAGTTTTAGGTTAAATAACTAAAAAAGGGTCAATCATCCTTTTTTTAATATAAAAAATTTGCAATCAGAGAATTATATAGAATAAATATATCATGCGCCTTTTCAATCTGCCCACCCCAAACACACACACACACACACACACACACACAGTGCTCCTTTAGACTCTGAGGGGAAAACCCTCAGAAATAATCTACACATAAATGATTTCTCCACAACTGTTTCTACAACATTAAATATAAATACTTATCAGTATGAAAAAATTACACTCCACTTTGTTTCAAAATTAAAAACTCAGTTTTTTACAAAAAATATTAACTTATTTTTTCACTGAATTTTTTTCATTACATGCCCTTATTAAATACCAGTATTATCCATTGCATCTTTTGCCTGTTTTCCCCATTTGTCTATGGTTTTTATTATGAACTTATGGCCATTTTAAACAGTCTGAGTGGCAATTCTGTGACGTCATGAGAAAAAGGCAGAAAACTAACAAATAATCACAAATTAATTCTAGGGTTCAGACTATAAATGAGACCAATCTTATCATAACATTTTTATTTGCCTATGATTTTCCTATTTCCTGCAGGCAGCTCTGCCCATCACCAGTTCTGGTTTCTGTTCGTCTGACCAGTGTGTGCCTTCTGGAGACAGACACAGTGGTGAGGAAGTAAGGATACACTGCACATCATCCGGGACTCTTACTTCAGAGTCACTGACTTGGTAGCCATCGATAGCACTGAGACAGGAGAGGGAAAAGGCAGGTCTAAGAACGGAAGACATTGTCAGGTTCTGAGTTTGGTGTGTTGATTTTCAGATTTCTACAGAAGAGCCTGGTTGCCGGGTCCAGCAGAATGTTGAAGGTATACCCATCAACATAGCTAAAGAAATAATCTACCCCACAGACATTTGGAGCCCAAGCATGGTGCTTATGCTCAGTTTCTGCTGTATAATCTTCCCAATCTTTGTGTCTGGGTTGGACATGACCAAAAGTAATCTTTAGTCAGAATGGCTGTGATTGTCCCCTCCAGCCCTTCACAAAACTGGGCTTGGTGGGAAGTGAGAAACCCAAATAATGGTGAGCACCAGTTTCTTCAGGACTGTAGTTACCCAGCAAACTCTCCAGTTATACAGCTACCCATAGGTCGCCCCAAGAACCTTGCAATGTTGTAACTGCCTTTGAATCTCCTGTGCTCCTATTAAGTAACCCAAATAAACTCACTGATCCAGTCTGTTCATCCTTGACAGACTCCCTTCTTTACATCATCTCAAGGAGAGTCATACCAAGACGTGATTAGAACTTAGCCATCAGCCCAATACCACTTGATATCAAGGACCTAGAATCAGTCAGAGCAATCCTTCTGGCTAGCTCACTGTCTCACAGATCTTTGTTCTATTACTGCAGTACAACTTTGCACAGATTTTTAAAATGACTATTGATGCGAACATTCATCCCAAACTCCACAAAAGGAGACCTGTCTGTCCTACTAGCCCCAATTTCAAACAACTGAACACAGCAAACATAGGTGTTATAGCAGCTACAATGCTCCCTGCTCTAAGACCTTTTTACAGTTTATAGAAGTGGACAGTTATTGGATACACTTACCAATATCTATGCTTAACTCACTAGCTTAATGCTTATACAAACTTTTCCTGAGCCCATTAATTTTTTTACATCTAGATAGTGAAGCTTGGGAAGACTGGTTAGCCTGCCCGAAAATCATATGGATAGTAAGTGATAGGTCCCGGATTTAAACATCTGCCTAGAGCCTGATGGTCATTCAAAGAGAAGAACTATATTTAAACTCTGAACTCAGGAAGGGGTCTGGGCTAGAATGGAGACCTGTAATACCCACTTCCATAAGGTCTAGAGTTGAATATTCATAGACTGACTGCATGAACATGCAACTTGAATTGTTATAAAAGGGACTATCCTTGGTTTCATGTAGTCAATGTGACATCATTAACAATCATTGACCGAGGGACCCTGCAGTTTCGTTTGGCATTAGGCTTTGAAAATTATACATCTAGGTATAATTGCTCAGGGGATGTGACTAAATAGAGAATAAAGGCAAGGCAAGGCAAGGGACAGAATCCTGGCAATCTCAGCTTGGCAGCGTTGGTCATGAAGACTGTGTGCAGAAAGCAGGAAGAAACCAAATGGGAGGGGGGAGGGGCTGCAGCAGAAAGTGAAGGACCGGTTTTACAAGGAGCAGATAAAGTGCTGATTCTCAGAATGAGACCTTTGTCTTTTGACAGGTTAGAACACATGAAGCAAATCTGCCAGAGGTCAGTTTGAACCAGACCAGGAAGTCACAAAAATCACAGAATCTATCTGTGGAAGGCTTTTGGTTATAAAGGGACAGGGGCACTGAAGGTGATCAAGGGCCAGGCCCACCAATTTCATGCTGATACAAATCAAGAGACGATACAGAGGAGCCAGGGAAGATAGACAGGAAGGACACAGAAGTCGTTTGTGCTCGGTAGCTCACTGCTTTCTTCCACTGCCATGGGAACAGAGCTCCAGGTATGGCGTTAAAAGTTGCGGATCAGTTCCAGCAGGTAAGACAGAAAGCAAAGCAGGCAGAAGTGCTTAGTGGTGGAGCCACCACCACCATGAGCCCTGTCTCTGACCACATCTAGCACTTTCTTCCATAGTCATTATGAATCTAAGATGAAAGTCGATGACGTGTGCCCATCTAACTGTTTCTAACTCTTTGGAATTATGTGTGAAGTAACCTGCCTCTCAATTGCTTTTTACCTATCATAGAACTAGAGATTAGAAAAACAAAAAGCAGAAGGAATTTGATTTTCTGTTTGGGGCAGAATGACGGATCCCAGTAGGCTGTGTTATTCATTCTCTAATTAGATCCATCTTTGAACTTGTGTCACCTCTGCAAACCTAGGAAGCTCCAAGACTTCTCATACACGAAATCTCATCGAATCTTCACAAGACATCTGCATCATCCTCAGGATCATACAGAAGAGGGAAATGGAGCTCAAAGGGTTAAGGATTAATTTTCAGAAAGCATGCATGATGGTACATATCTCTAACCCTAGCACTTAGGATCATGAGTTGGAGGCCAGTCTGATCTACATACTGACTTCAAGGCTAGCCACATTCATTGAAAGGACCTCATGAATTACAGTAAACATGGCACAGATAGTCCTAGCTGATATACATAAACTTCTCTAAGTGGTATATATTGTTACATGTGTGTGTCTGTGTGTGTGTTGTATGCATATGTGCACAATATGTATGTGTGAGTAAACCTTACTTGTGCATGTGTGTGTAGATGCCAAAAGTTGATGTCAGGAATATTTCTCTGTCATTCTTCAGATTCTTTTAGAGACAGGGTGAACCTAGAGTTCACTATTTGCACCAGGCTGGCTGGTCCATGAGCCCCCAAAATCCACCAATATCTACACTGTTGAGAGATGAGCTTTATTGGTTTGCCGTTCATGGTTTCCTCAGCCTGCTTTCTAATATATAAGCCAAGATGATCAGCCCAGGGGTGGCACCACCTGCAGTGGGCTTTGCCCTCCCATATCCGTCATTAATCAAGACAAAGCCTTGCACACTTGCCTACCAGCAATCTGCTGGAGGTGTTTGCTCAATATCCCCTTCCCTGATAACTCTTGTTTGTATCAAGTTGACAAAAAACAGAAACACCTAGCCAGGACACACATAGCTTTTACACCAGTGCTAGAGATCTGATCTCTGGTCTTCAGGCACTCATGTTTTCCCAATAAACACTTTACTCAGCCTCTTCAGTTACCTTACAGAGGACCGAGGTGACCTGCCCAAAGTCACCCAACTAATAAGTGAAGTCAGTGTGTATAGCGTAAAAACTCAGTCTACCTTCAGAAAGTAAATTCAGAGCTATAGTTCTCCAGTGGACCATGTCAGAAATGCATACAATATCCCCAGCAATGCTGTCTGAGGAGGTACAGCCTGCAGATGGACGGAAGTGTGTGGAATTGGGAGTTTTCCTCAAAGAAGGTAAAATGTAGATAAACAAACAAATAAACCAAACAAAACAACAAAAACCACGAAGATTTGGAGACAGGTAACTATTGTTCTGAAGGAGACTGTCTAAGTCGGGAGACCACTCGTGGGCTTAGCCACACGGCAGCTGTGGACACGGGATGGAGAAAATGAAAGCAACACCAGCTTCTCTCATTATAAAAAGAAATGCGGAGGTCAGAATGAGGACAAGCGGCTCAGCCTGAAGCCGCAGAAATCCAACGGAGCCAGAGGCCAAAGCCTCAAAACCTAGGAGAGTCTTGGAAACCAAAACTTAATGAAGAGTCAGACCCTAGAAGAAAGCAAAACGCAAAAGGTCTGATCAAAAACAAAGGAAGTTAATAATTCTAAGCCTGTTCTAGATTCTCTTCTACAGATAATTGGCTCAAATGTCCACAGAGTCTCTAAATGGCGCAACATGCTATGTAAACCCCGGGAACAGAAATGCAGCACCATACGTGGCCCAAGTCAGTCGTAACTCAAGGGACTATCTTTCAAGAAGAATTCCTTTTTGGCTTAAGTAAGCAATGACAGCAAGTTCCCAGGACCATGCACTCCAGACAGTCTTTTGTACAAGCTTCCATCCCTACCCACAATGCCTCACAATGCGTCATCCCTACTTCCATGGCTAGGACCTGACCCCTGAATCTCTTCCCAGAGCTTCAGGCCAGAGTTCATCACCACTTCCTCGCACCTCTCACTCTCCTCTTCTTCCTGGAAACTTGCCGAACCGATTCCACAGGTTTCTCAAAGTGAGAGGTAACTTCGGCATCAGCCATGGCCTCCATTCTTCCCAGAGCAAGAGAAAATGCTAAGTTTCTATAGGAAACCATATGTTGAGTGCGTGCATGCGTGCATGCATGTACACACACACATACTCGCACTCCTCACACATGCCATTGGCAGCTCATCTGAAGCTGATTTCCCGAAGGGGAAGCCCGAATTGGAAGGCTCATCCATGGGAAGATGACAGGGGCACTGAGCATCGCCAGAAGCATTAAAATGGATGAGAAGGGCTCTGCCCCTGGCACCAGGCCACCCTGCTCAGGCTGCAGCGATATCTCGGGCTCTGCTGGATCATCATCAGCCCTCCGAGGACAGCTGCGATTTGGTGGCTGAATGCATTTCTGTTTGGCATGTGTCCTCCCGTTGTTGAATATCTGAAGTTTGTCATTTACCAAAGCAGACACAGAAGGATTCTATTCCCAGGGCTTGACTGAAGACATGGCTGACTAGACAGAATTCTTCCTTAGTAACTTTTATCTTACACTCTTCACAGTATTTAACTGGGCATATTTTCCCATTCATGGAATTTACCTTCCCCAAGCGGATGTTTGCAATATCTTACATGTTTAGAGTAGGATACCACTTTGGAAAATAATTTGTCAGTTCTTAAAAAGTTAAACCTAAACTTGCCAGGCTTGCTCTGTCATCCCCCGCCCCCATGTGTTTATGCAAGAGAAATGAAAGCACATGTCCGCATAAAGACTTCTACAAGAGTGTTCTCAGAAGCTTTGTTTATGATAGCAAGCATCTAAAAGAAACCAAAATGTCCATCAACACAGAAATGGGTACACAAATCGTGGTACTTGCACATGATGGAATATTATTTGGCAACAAAAAGGGATGAATTGTTGATGCAAAGAAAAAGTATCCAAGAATCACAGAACAATTATGCTAAGAGAAAGAGGCCAGTCTCCCCGACACACACACCCCATTTAAAATGAATTTATTTTGCCTTCGTGTGTGTATATATATATATATGTATGTATATATATATATATATATATATATATATATATATTAGAAAAGATGAGCTGATCTATAATGAAATGAAAGAATAAATGACTACAAATAAAGATACTGTTCATTAACGTGATTTGGAAATGGTTTTTATGGATGTATGCATTAACATTGAACATTAACAACTGCACAATGTTAAATATGTCCTGTCCACTCCATTTCATATGTGGAAAATGTAAACAAGATTGATGAGGTGCTTCATGGAAATTGTTAGTGCAATGGGTCAGCCAGTGAAATGTTTGCTACACAAGCAAGAGGACCTGAGTTTGAACCCTCAGCATCTAAGAAAAGCTGAGCATCACTGACAAAGGGAGAGGGAGACAGTAAGGTCCTTAGAGCTTGCTGACTAGAGTCTAGACCAGACGGTGAGCTCCAGGTTTAATGGGAGCTCTTGTCTCCAAAAATAAGGTGGAAAGATTGAAGACGATATTAATTCTACTTCTGGCCTCAATTTTTGAGCATGTGCACGCACACACACACACACACACACACACAATGTATAACAATTCCTATAATAGAACGTCAGGAAATCACAATGGATACATATTTTGCCTTATCTTCTCATTTTCTCCTTAGACCTCAGATGGATTAAAAAGTGCTGTTATCGTGGTTCAGCTCGTGTTTGGGAAGCCATGCGGCGAGGCTTTGAGTGTAGCTTATGACATTACTAGGAAACACAATCTCACAATAAACTCCCTGATTCTCTGGCTCTTACCATCTTTCTGCCTCCTCTTCCACAATGTTCCCTGAGCCTTCTGTGTCGGGGATGCTTTGTGGGTGTATCAGCTGGTACTGGGCACCACAACTCCTGAATTTTGAATGGTGTGGTTTTCTGTAATTGTTTCTGTATATTGCAAAGAGAAGTTTCCTTGCTCCAGGGTGAGAACTACACTCATATGTAAAGATAAGGACAAATGTTTAGAATGTAGTTAGAACTATGTGTTATATTATCAACAATAAAAAAAGAGACTACTATGTTGAAAAAGAGCAAGGGAGAAAGTAAATGAAAGGGGGAAATGATGCAATTATAATATCAAAAAACCCCAAACAAAAAAATAATTTTTATGTCAATATATTATAATTATATTAATATTTTATATTATATATTAATTATAATTATATTATATTTTATATTTTATATGTTACATATTATTTATATGTGAATATATAAATATATTTACATATTATATAATATTGTAATATTAATATTATAATTATATTAATATTTTCTTCCTCTTGTGGTAGGCATCTAAACATTAATATAGCCCAAACATTAAACAAAGAGTACATTGAAAATGGCATTTAAAGAGGATAATTCATAGGTAATTCAAGGATTAGATAATTTTGGAAGCCCGGTTTGGAAATAAGGGGGGAATTTATGCCTGTCAGGAAATTAGAGCAAAGTAATCCAAGCAAAGATGTGATGGTGAGGGACTTGAAGCACCACATAAGAGACAATGCATTCTCGATGTGTTTCTGGAAAAGGCTTGATGTGCACATGCGCACATGGAAGAGGAAGAGTTTGCAGACAATCTCACAGGAAACTGAGAAGAGCAGGCACTGCCTTGCTGAACTGGAAAGATACTCCTGACCTCACCACCAAGGCTTTGTGATGTCGCCACACAGCATTGCTAGCAGCATCTCAGAAGCACTAACAATGTTACAGTGGTAGCACTAGCAACATCATCTCCAGAGGAAAGCCTATGTTTCATTCATGGATAACAAAGTCCATCCAGTCATTAGATTAAAAACTGAGTCACTATGGGGAGAGGGGAACCAGGAAAGGCGAAATCATTTGGAATGTAAACAAAGAATATAGAAAAAATTTTTTAAAAGAATGAAAAATACCTGAGTCACAATTTGAAAACTGTTCAAAAGTTTATCAGCTACTTTCAGTGACATACATTTGATGTGTCTACCACTTACATTATTATGCAAAGCAACTTCATAGCTTCACAACTAACCACAAAATTGTAATATTTTCAGCTAATGTTGCTTGCAATGTCTCGGGCACTGTTTTAGATACTTTAAATATAAAGATATATTTAGATATATACTTATATATTATTTTATAGACAATATAGATAATATATTTATTATTTTATATATAATATATACTTAAAGTATATATTGCTTTAAATGCTTTATAAATATGTATTTCTATATCTATAAATACATAAATTATGTATATATATATATGCTCTATATACATTTATATATTCCAACAAATTATATATACAGGCTGTAATCTATCTAGTCTACCAATGGAAAGTCAGAGACTCTGGTAGTTGGTCCGTGCAAGGAGCTGGATGTCTCCGCTGGCCTTCATATATGTTGGAATACTGAAGAAGTAAGTTCTAATACCAGTGGAGGAATGGACTTGCCTTTGAGAGCAAAGATAAGCAAGGAGAGAACAAGTGTCTGACTTCTGTGTCCTTTATATAGGCTGACACCTGAAGGCGTGGCCTAGATTAAAGGTGGAAATTCCCATCTCAAAATACATGGATTAAAGGTGAGTCTTCCCACCTCAAACAATTTAATTAAGAAAAAAAATCCCTTACAGATGTGTGAAGCCACTTGGGTTTTAGTTAATTCTCAATGTGGTCTGGTTGACAACTAAGAATAGCCTTCCATCGTAACTACTAACATAAATGTGCGAACTACAGAGGCTATGTTTCACTAGGCTGTTTAGACCCCTCACCTTGACTTAAGGTGAAGAAGAAAACATTTCTGAGCCATCCCCTTCTAGTTAATAAAAGTAACTCATAGCACACCCTTAGATGCCATATATATATATATATATATATATATATATATATATATTCCCATGACCTTCAATCCCATTCATTCTATTCCAGTGAAATGAAAGTCAGAGTTTCTAACAAGAAAACTCAGCAAGGTTACTGGTATAAAAACACTATTCAGAGTCTATTGTCTTCCTAAGCACAAATGGAAAATACAATTTTAAAATCTTATTTGCCAAAGCAACAAAGTTATAAAGTATACCAAAATAAACCTAACTTAATCTTCATAAGATAGTTGTGACAAAATTAAAATATTAAAGAAAATAGTAGGCCCCAATAATATATAATTATGCCATATATATAATTAGGAAGGCAAAATCACACAGTCAATTCCTCCAAAATATCTATAAGTGCAATATTTCCCCCTTTAAAGAAACTACTTTAGACAGTTTAATATCTTTTCAGATTAATACAAAGTGCATACCCAAGGTTAAATGGTAGAAACCTATCAAACAGTTCACTATGGAACAAAGGGGGAGGAAAGAGGAAGCCTTGGCCCACGGCATTGACAGACTTAAGTCATAGAGGAGAGAGAGGAGGTGTTTGTCAGGAATAAGCTTATAGCTAATGAGCAGAATGGAGAATCAGAAATAGATCAAAGGAACAAAGAAAATTTATTGGAAGGTTTGGCATTAAAAAAAATAAGCTGGAGAATAATAAGCCACTCAATAAACGGGAACAGGAAGCAAAGCAAAAATAAATTCTAGTCTCAAAACAATTGTATAACAAACAGTACAAAGATTAAAACTTCAGTGCTAAGAGAAAAACTTTCAAAGAAAATATTGGAAACAATATTAGGGAATATGGAAGGTGCTATATTAAAGATACCAAAAACAAGCCCAGAACATGGAAACTGTACCTATATTAAAAGCACTTTTGGGGTCCCTTTGATAGGTGCACTGGAGGGATATCCCCAACCATCACACCTACCACTCCCATTCAGCTCTATAAAGCCAGGCGAATCACTTCCAATTCCTGAAGGTCAGTCAGCGTTCTCTCTCCAAAGGAGGGGTGATATGAACAAGAGATAGGATATAAGCAGGAAGCACAGGGAAGTGACCCCCAAAAGTGGTGGTTCAGAATGACCTTGCTTCTGTCTCAGGATGCCAAAGGGGAACTAACAAAATGGCTAGCATAATAATTATTGCTTTAAATGAGATAATGTACATTTCCATCCCAGAATTCCTGCTCCCAGCACAGCAGCTCGCAGGGCGGCCACCCTGCGGCTTTGTGCAGAGCTCTGCTTTCCGGCTCTCCTTCTCAACCCTGTTCTGCACACACTGCTGGCTTTCTCACTCTGTCTAAAGCCCCGGTCCTTCACGTGCCCAACTTCCTTGCTGACCTAGCTCAGAGAGCTTGGCTTTGTTTTCTCCCTGTGTCTCCTAGCAGTGCTGCAATTTATGACGCGCCTGGCTTGGGATTTTTCTTATAAACTCTAAAAAGAAAAAGATATATATCTTCAAGTAGATGAAGAGGAGGAGGGATGGTGACCGATCTGTCCATCAAAAGACATCATAAGGAAGGAAATCAAAGCAAGCTACAAAGTGGAACATGCACACCACAACCTGATTCTAAATGGATTAGACAAAGAGTGTCTACCACAGCATTAAGAAAAGTGCACAGGGGCTGGAGAGATGGCTCAGAGGTTAAGAGCACTGACTGCTCTTCCCGAGGTCCTGAGTTCAAATCCCAGCAACCACACGGTGGCTCACAACCATCTAAAACAGTATCCGATGCCCTTTTCTGGTGTGTCTGAAGACAGCAACAGTGTACTCATATATTTAAAATAAATAAATAATTCTAAAAAAGAAAAGATAGTAGCAGCAAACATCAACAATAAAATGAAGAGAAAAACCTGGTGGTCAAAAATAAATAAATAAAACCTATAAAAAGCTATTCAGTGTCTATCGTTTTTGAAACAATAAATAATGGGACAAACTCTGAAACTAGAAAGTTCACCATAACTAAGCTTTGGAGAGAAAACACAATGGCAGACTTCTAGTCTTGCTTATGAGAGTATCTGCAAGAGGGGGAGTCTTTAAATATATATATATAAATATATATTTTGAGGTACTTGTGATTTTTTTTTGTTTTGCTTTGTTTTGTTTTGATTTTTTTAGTTTCTTTGAGACAGGGTCTCACTATGTAGCTCAGAATTACCTGGAATTCATTACTTCATAGACTAGGCTGGCCTCAGTGTCCCAGAGAAATGCCTGCCTCTACTTCCAGAGTTCTGGAATAAAGGCACATGCTGTCATGCCTGGCTGTTTTTAAAAATATAAGACAGATAGAACAGAATACCTATCATTCTGGAATCAACATGGTAAAAACAAAGTTTGGTTATATTACACCAACTTTTAAAGTATTCATTCTCTAAGCTTTTATTTTGAAGTAGTTTCCGTTGTACAGAAATTGCAAAACCAACAGAGAATTTCTGTGTACACTTTGTCCATATTCCACGAAATCGTCATATAAGCACAATTTGATGCCAAAATCAGGGAACCAATGGCGTTCCACTTATTATCTAACTCTCGGGTCTTTTTCAAATATATCTGACTTTGCTAATCAAAATAATCTCACCGCTCTGCAGTTCACGCCATTCTTAGAGCAGACTGCAAGTTAACTTGCTGTCAGCAGAAACAAAACTTATTCCAGTGCACAGAGATAGATATGAAGATAAATTGCACAAGAGATAGAAAATATTTCTCCTTTTCCTAAAGATATTCAGGGCAGATGAAGGTCAGATGATTGAATTTTTTAAAATATTGCTCCTACAGATCTTCGTAGTTACAAATACCAAACAGGAAAATTTTATCAAAGTCACTTTTAGAAGACATGCTTTATATTTTTGCGTGTGTGTGTATGTGAAAATTTTAGAACTTTAAAAAGAAACTGATTCATTTTCTCTTAGAATAACAATAACATTTCAAATCTTAAAGGAAAAGATATGGACTTTGTGGCCCCAGAAAAAGCCCGAGCACAGAAGTTTCCAACAAACCAGAAAGCGGCAACATTCCTTCAGTCTCTTTTCTGTCAACAAACATTTAATGATCTCTCACTCACTCTCTCTCTCACACACTCTCTCAGTTTCTAAAAAGTTTTCTCAGCTGGCACTTAATTAAGAGAGCATAAGGAATTTGGAGTGTCCCCTCTTGGGTAAGGATTAAACACTTTCTGTCTCCAGTGGTTCAAGTGTCTGCACACAAGGTTAGGGATCAGTGGCTTGTTTAAGAGTCCTTCCCTGGGTTGACTTTATTGAGTGCTGTGGCTAGACCTCAGGAAGACACAGCACAGGGGAGCTAGGCCAGAGCAGGAGCAAGGCTGCAGAGCAAGAACTCAAGTCACTGCTCATGTGTTGCCCTGCAAGCCCTTCTAGGATGTTCTCAAGGTTTGTCAATAGCCCTTTCATTCCTCTCTCCCTCTCACACACACATGCTCCAGCATGCACATGCACACACACACACACACATACACATTCACATACCCTACTTCACCAGCAACCGCCCCATGCCAGAAGACCAGCCTTGGAAGCAGGTCAGGGAGCCAGCCGGAACAGGTTTGCTGGTATCTGCCTTGAGCAGACAAGGGAACCTGAGCAGAAGGAACACAAGTTGAAGCCTGTGTTATAACACTGGCAGAATCCTATCAGCAGCCAATAGGTCAGGGAAGGAGGCTCTTCTGTGTCTTCTTGGAACAGTGAATGGAAGGCAATACTACCTTGTAAAACATTGGTATAGCTCAGTGAGGAGGACCTGTGAAGGCCACAAACACAACCTCCAGCAGAGCCAGATACTGCTTCCTCATTTCATGTTCACTGCTCCTACGCACCCTCCTTACCAGACTTCAAAATATCTACTTGACCAAGTTCCCAATAGAGTGGAGACAGAGAGCCTGCATACTGCCTACACTGAAGTCTTACCTGCTCTGTAACCTGTCATTTCAGAACAGTAGTGATGGGGAGGGATTTCTTGTGTAACAACTAAGGCCAATGACTAGCCTCTAGGGACAATGATTTATGCTGGAAAAATGCCATAAATTTGCAAAATGGCTCACATTAGAGGCCTTCAAATCTCGGAGGTTGGGAATACAACAAAGACTAGGGTTTTTGTGGAAACACAGAAGGGCTGAGAGACTGTTAAGTTATCAATCTGGAAAGCTGGGACCCTGCCAGACTCAGTAGCTGTCAAATCAAGTACGCACTCCAATTAAAATACTTTATCTCATAATGACTTAAAAAAGCTTTCTGTGAGTTCAACTTATAAAAATGCATTGAGACAAGAATCAGAAAAGGGCATTTTTGTGCTGCCATTGGGAAAAGAAAATTTAACACATTTAACTCTGTTTCATCCAGCACTTGTTTACAGTGGATTTCGAAATGAGGGGCATTTGGAAGTATTGCTAAAACTGGAGAAAATGTAACTAGAAATGTAATAACTGCCACCGTGACACACAGACATTAGGCTAATCGGGTAATCATGGTATTTGCAGCCCTCTGAACGACCACATGAGATAGCAACTGTTATTATGCCCATTTTGTATGCAGGGAAGCTGATGCTTGGGTGTTAAAATACTCCCTCAAACAGATTCATTTTCAGGGTCCAGTCAGTCCAGGTTTTATCAGCTTTCATTGAATTATTGCTAGGTGACTTAGGCTTGGGCCACCTTTGTTAAGAAGCCTCCCCCTTTTCTGTGTCATACTGTCACATTCTTTTGGTCAAACATTCCAACCTTGCTCTCACAGCTCTTCTTTGATGGTGTGTTACACCATCTACAACCTTCATTATGCCCTGAGCCATCTGGATGCTGAAATTGCATGATATTAACCCATCCTCTTCTGTCTTGAAGCTATTGCAGATACCTATTAGACAATTGCTAAGTTCATGGTCACTGGACTTCACAGCACTTATTTGTAGCTTAAAGAAGGAAGAAAATACTTATACATGGCTGGAGATATAACTAGTTGGAAGACTACTTGACCACTGTGCTTCAAGGCCTAGATTTGATACCCAACATCAAATAAACTAGATGGTAGTTTACGTCTGGAATCTCAGTACTCGGTAGTTGGAGACAGCAGGAAAAAGTTGTAGACACTCCGGCTAAGTAACAAATCTGAGGCCAGGATGAGCTACATGAGACCCTGTATCACAAGAAAAGGCAAAATATCAATGAAGTCATTTTATAAACTACTTAATTTATCTGGAGATTATAATCTAGTGGTCTTGGTGAGAACGCTTTCAAACTTAAGTGTTTATGGCTCAAAAAAAATTTCCCAGTATTGAGTATTAAATCTAGATTCCCTATGCATGCATATCAAGCACTCTACCACTGAGCTACATTCCCACCTCACACCATTGGAAGAAATGAATGAACCAATGCATAATGAGAAGCCCGAATATAATGGAATGTGCATTTTATAAATCATTTCTTTGCCAACCTCAGCTTAATCAACCACAGTTCACCCACAGCTAATGGCCACATCTGCTTTCTCTAAAAGGAAGCAACGATTTGAGAAATGAAGATTGATTGAGCTGCAGTATCTCCAGAGATACCTATTTATCATCATCAATGACCCTGGAACTATGAGCATTTCAAAATCATTTACAGGAATGAAATTCATTATTCACCAAACCAATGGCGGGTGTGTCAAGGATGTGAGGTTTTGCTATTCAGCATTTCCCTCTCCTGCCTGCCTGTTGCTCAATCTAGATGGTATCTCCAGCATCTTAGATAAGCATTCCTCACAGTAAATTAACAAACAAACAAACAAACAAACAAAAAACCTCTCCACACAGTCTTCAGAACACCCATGACAACTCTTGACCAATGAGATCTTTCAAAATCCCAATAAAAGATCAAACTAGGTATATTTGTTTTACCTTGCTTGAAAGAATTCCTTCAGAGGCACCGTCAGTGAGATGGGTGGATATGCCCACATGAGCAACTGAAGTTTGATTTGAAGAGATGTTGTCCGGACAGTGTCAAGGTGGCCACTTCTGTATCCTGTGTGTTATAAAAACACTGTCACACCGGGCACACTAAAGCAGGTGCATGTGAGCTCTAACACATTTGGTTGCTAGTCTTAGCCCTCCCGTGGAGTCTACTTTAGTTGAGATGTTTAAGTGCTAACTTCACATGTACTTCAACCATTGCTTTCTGTGTACTGCCCCCACATAAATGCTGGATACAGTTGCTGCATCTTTAACTCCAGCACCACAGGTGGTAGAAGGTGGGTCATGAAAGCAGGTGATCCCAGGGTCTCAAAAAATTAAGTTGGAAAGCAATTAAGGAAAACACACATCAGCTTCAGGCCTCTGTACTTGCATATACATATCTACTTATACAAACAGGTATACAGTATACACACACGTGTACACACACACACACATACACTAGATAGAGTAACTCTTCAATATTTAAAAATGTAGCAGGCAGGTTCGGCTCACCAAAAAGTGGGTGTGCACGACACTCATCCTGGATTCTATCTGAGGAAGCATATAAAATTTTTGTTCATCATTAAAATAGCCCACAAGACATAGTATCTCTGTGCTTCAGACAGAAGTCATGCCTTTTAAAAAAGTTCAGAGTGGCATGAGGAAGACTGTGTAAGAACAGTTAATCCTCAAGGAAAATACTTCTGTCAGAACACCTCGGGGTCAATGCTTCCTTAATCGTTTGCTGCCAACAGTCAGTCTAGTTGTGAATAGATTAATGTTGTGTGTTGAAGGTCTCTACATAGCTCTGTGGTTCAAGGCTGGCCTCGACTTGGCATGGTCTGAACTTTAAGAGCAAAGAAAAGTAGAGGGTATCTGCTTAAAAAGAAGAAAAAAACCTTTGAAAAGTGATTCCCACACCCCACATGTCCCAGAAAAAAAGATATTGGCAAAGCAGTATTAGGAGCATTAGCTCAGTAGAGCTCCGTGCGTATAAGTTGCAAGGAAAGAATTTTCCCAGCTGCAGGAAGATATTCATCATGTTATATAAGTGGCATTATAAAACAGATAAAACACATAGTCCAAAAAAGCAATAAGCAAGTCTTCTGGAACTAAGTCGATGCTGCAAAACTCCAGATTATAAATCATGTTTACACAAGACCAAGCTTGAAAAAAGTTAAACTGTTCCGAGAAGGGGAACATATTAAACTGTGCATTCCATCATAGACAAACAGGAATGGAGACCTGTGGATTATGGATTTGGCTACCCATGAATGCATCAAGTGATTAAAAAATGGCACATGATCCTCCTCTGTGCAAACTCTTGTAAACCACGTCCACAGTTTAGTTCCATGAGTCAGAGCCACTGCTTCCATTTCTGCCCCAGTGATAAGCTGCCCTTCGTCCTGTGCCCATGGATAGAAACCACCCAGCCAAGACTCCCAGGGGCCAAGCAGATAGGACAATGGTCCCGGGACAAGCAGAAAGCAGAGATGAGGACCACAGCCTTGTCATAAGGATCAGTTGCCAGCTGTGCTGCTGAGAAGAAATTAGGGGCTGATTTTATGACAGGAGCCAGAATGTAAGACTGTTGTGTAAAATAAATAATAACTGCCTATTTTTAACATACTAAACTAACTCAAACATGAACACTTCATACAGAAAGAAATCAGAGCAAACCTCCTAGGCAGAGCTAGAATTGGTCCTATCAGTGTGGAAATCCTTCTTTAACCTCTAAAACATGATTGCTAATAATGTTTCTCTTGTGGTGAAGGAAGTGAGAATAAACTTCAATCATCCTCCCTGAGGAGGCAACTCTGCTATTTTCAGCAGTCCCAACCATGGGTCATGTAATAGAATGAATGGTGTCCCCTGCCCTGCAAAAATAGGTCTATAGTCTATTCTGTGAAACCTGTAAATGGCACTTTAATTTGAAAATAATCTGAATGTAATTAAATCAGAGACTTTTGTATGAGATCACTCTGGATTCCCTAGGTAGGCCTTCCATTTAGCAACCTTATAGAGGACACACAGAGGATGGACTGAGGAATATGGAAATAGTTGGAGACTGGGCAGAGAATGGTTACAGGGTCTCAAGCCATAGTGTACCCCAAAGTACCAGAAACTAGAAAAAACAAAGGACAGAATTCCTGCTGGAGCCTTCAAAGGGAACATAGCCCTGAGGACCCTGTCACTTTGTCCTTCTGGCTTACAAAACTGTGATGATGAAACTGTGGCTTTATTGTTGTGAGACACCAAATTCGAGGTAATGTTTTTATGGCTGCTATAGGAAGCTAACATGGGTTGGTAGCATCATCCCTCTTCACGGGGTTTCTGTAAGCAAACTTTCACCACCTGATATACAAATGCACTTCCTTTATTAAAAAAAATTACCCCAAACTACAAAACAGTTTCTCCACTTAAACTGGAGTCTTCATGACATCAAAATTAAATAAGACATACATGTAACCCAAAGGAAACCAATAGTCTACAGAGAATAATGTCTTCAGCAGAGAGTTATATTAAAAACCAAGCATACCTTGACTGCTAGGAATCTGCACTAGGAAAACAGCTCAGGTAGGAATGGGACCATCTATGAAGTCTGACCATGGAATTGTTATTTCTTCCTTTCTTCTACTCCAAGTGTCAAGACCATCATCAAGACTTTTCTAATGGAATCAGAGGTTGGTGAGGCCATAGCCTGATATATCATACGCTTGCTTATCAAATTGTATAGGTCCAAAATTCATCTCTCCTTTATGCTCCATGGGTCTCTCTAACGTCTTTTTTAAAAATATGACCTATTTTTATTAATTCTTGGAGAATTTTGTCCATACATTCATCATATTTTAATGGCATCAAATTTTTAGCTTCTTTCAAGGCTTCTTTGTTCAACCAACACATGTTGTGTACGTCTGGTTTTCAATCAGTAAGTTAGACCTTAGCATAAAAGGGACCCTTCATTTCTCAAGGAGCTTGCTTTTAAACAGAAGAGGAGGAACGGAACAAGAGTCATTGAAGCAGATGATGAATGTTAAAAACAAGCACACCACGTTGCTTTCATTGTCTTTATGGTTGTGTTGTTTGTGGTGCTACAGATCAAACCCCTGGGTCTCAGCATGCTACACAAGTACTCTAAGCCATATCCCCAACCCCACAGCTCTATAGAATGAACAAAAAGTATTGGCTGTCCAGTAAATACTGTTCTGGTGCTAACTACTCCAATTGTAACTTTGTGGTACATCCCTGTTCATTGGGGATGGGGGAGCTGGTCAAGAATCACTCTTCTGAACCGTCTTCTCTGATTTCACATCTTGTTCCGCATTTCTACTGGGCTGTGTTCTAACTACTACAGATGTGGTAAGGTTTGCTTGCTCCTCCGGTGAGCTTCAGACTCCTTGAAACAACAAAGCCCTCCAAACTGAAAAAGTTTCATCCCCATGGTGGTTATCTTGGCTCTACAAAGCAGCACCAAGCTTTGGGTGATTTGATTTCTCTAATCTTTTATTTCTTCTTCTATTCTATGGATGTCATGGGAAGACTTCACAGAGTTGTAAATAATATTAAGATTATAAATGAGGAGAATACGTTTTTTAAATGTAAAGAAAGTGATTATTAGCTGTATTTTTATTATAAACCCTGTATTTACCTCACAAAGCCCTCATTGGTCTCTTCATACACAAAGAAGAACTTCTCCAGTTGCTTTTTGCAGGAGTTCTGTACTCTTCCAAACATTGCAACAGGGCAGTATTGACACCTAGTTTCTTCTCTGGGGAGCAAAGAGACTGGGGTAGGGCGTGCTTACTCTATAAATGCTACTCACAATGACTGACAGGAAAGGTGGCTTTAGGTAATACATCAATGTGCCAACCACAGTAGAGAAAAGTAAAAAAAAAAAAAAAAAAAAAAAAAACTGAATTGAATTTTAAGCTAGTGTAAAAGCTTGGCAGAAACCAATTCAATAACTAATTACCTCAAGAGAATTTATAAAATGATTCCATACTTCAAAATACAAAATGTAATGTGCCAGATTTTATGTGTCTGACATTGTGTCTCGGAAGGAAGGGCATGACCTCAGAACTTTTGGAACCTGGGGTCATAAGCCTTACAGGGTCCTATGACCCCTCAGGGACGTGATTTATGGCCCAAAAGAAAGTGTTCAACATTCCTCTGTAAAGCCATGGGGTGGCCCTGATACCTTGCACGTCTGCTCACCTGTTGTGCAGTGGTCGCCTGGGTGAATGCACGGAATGTGTCAGTTCTCAAGATGCAGGAGCTGGAGAGCTCTTTCCATTGAATTTTCCTCTGGTGATTTTCCAACTAGCCCTGAAACTCCGGTGCACTGCAGTTTTGAGTAAACAAGATACACACGTCTAGGTTTGGGGGGGGGGGTTGGTTGTTGCTGTTGTTTAAGCCATCAGTGATTTGAGGCACTTACCCACGTGTCTAGGGGTTTGGATGGGTGATATGCCTTGGTTCCCTGCCTTTTCGGTTCCCACTTTAACACGTGTCTGCTCTGTTCCCCTTGTCTCCTGTTGGAAGTACAGGCAAGTGGACCTGTGGTAAGTCATTGTGGGATCTAGGAGGTGGGGGTTGGGGTATTGGTGAAGGCTATCATTGTTGGGCTTTGCAAGCTTGGGCTGTTTAGTTGCTTTATCTGCTGCTTACTTCTCTCCATTGTCAATAAAATGCTTTCCTAGTGCATTCATAGCTTAGAAATAAAATGCACCAATGTGTTACTATATTACATTATGTTACATTATATTATATTACATTACAATACCATGTCTGAATTAACTCTCGAAACATTAACTATGTTGTTCCTCAACTCTCAATCATCTATGCTCCCCGAGAGCCTAGTTGGTCCCTTTGCTTGGCAGAATTCTGCAAAATGCATGTTATCCACTACTGAAATTGTTGGGCTCCTGGTGTGTCAGTATTGATTTGTTTCTAGTGATAGCTTGTCCTAAATTGTAAATAGAAAGCAAGTATTTCAGTAACAGAATTGTTGTGTAGTGCATGCTGTACGTGGAATTCAGGGGGGGGGGAAACAAGGCCTAATTCAGCAATAACAATACCCCTCCCCACTGCTGCCAAAAGAAGCCAGTCAGCAATTTTCAAATGACAGCGATGTCACTTCTCCTTCATGGCCCTTTAAACTGTCATGACCCCCAAATCTCATTCTATTAGGCACCCATTTACTCCCTGGCCTTTCCTGGCATGACGTTTTTGTAGTTTGAGCAATTTCAAAACAAAAGTCTGTATGTTCTCAAGAGAAAAACACACTTCAAAATAGGTTGATGCCTATTGAGAATGGTTTGAGAATGATAGAGACATGAAGCAAGGTCATGCATGGGGTTGGAGCAGGGTGGGGAACAGGTGAATTGGGTAGAACTGGATATACTGATTATATACAGGGAGCAGAGAACAGAGGATGGGAAAAATGACATCAGGAGCCTGATTACTGAGTGGATGGTAATGGCCTATTATGACAAGAATTGGGGAGAAATAAAAACTGCAATTTAGCTGTTTTGAAGTTGAGGGGTTTATGGGACACTAAGACATGTGATCACTAGGACTGACTACATAGATGTGGAGTCAAGACTGTGCTCTGCAGGGGACTTGTGCTGGAGCAGAAGGAAAATCATCTTTAAAGCAAGAGCAGGAAGAAGCCTTGAGGCTCTGGCCTCTGGCTCACTTCATACCTTCTGGCGTCATCTCCAGTAGAGGTCAAGAGCCCCCCACAGAGCTAGGACACTGCCCAGCACACTACCATGTAATCACAAGCCATTTCCCACTAGATTCAGACATATTCTTCTGCTCCCCATACAGATCCTTCAGCCTTCTAGAGTTGAAGTGTGCCTGCAACTCTCAAAAGAAACATCTAAATCTCATGACCCAGATAGATAATATTTATGTAATAAGTACAGGTGAAACTTTTTATTTAAAAAAATGGACATTTGATCTAGGATTTGGGAGTCCTATATCAAATCTCCTCTTGAGAGACATCATTTAAAACTTCCCATCTCTAATCCAATGATCAAAGTTCCTCAAAATGGAAAAGGCTGAGATATGAACCAAGAGTGGGAGGAAACAGTCTTTGTTTTACTTATTTAAAAAATCAGATTGTATAGAATATAACCTGGAAATAAAGTCTGTAAGGGAAAAAAACTAATAGCAGAGTTGGCAGTATAAAATCAGATTTAGTAATCATTCATAACCTGGACCAACCACACTCCACAGCAGTGATGCTGTCTCTTCCGTGATGTTTCTTACCAGGGATAAAGAGATTTGAAAAGAACTACAACTTCAGTGTTTTCCCTTTCGTTTTCTTTTTCCATATTAACACTCTATTATTTTCTTATTACAAATATATAGAGAGTCTCATCAGAAAACACAGAGAGCAGAACGTCAAAATAAAATTTCAGAACATTCATCGGTGCCACATCCAAAGATAGTGTATGGAAATATTTCACTGAATAGCTATTGCAGTCATTCTAGACAGAAGTAAAGGTCATAGATATAGGTCATAGATTATAGTTATCAATACTGTGAAATGTTCCACACTGGCTCTTATATTTGAACACTTGGTACCTGGCTGGTGACCCTGCTTTCAGGACTTGTGGGACCTTTTGGAAATGATCCCCAGCTAGAATACACTAGAATATACTAGGCCATTCATGGAGGATTTGAGGGTTCTAGGACAACTCCTCTTCTGCCAGAGATCTCTTCTAGATCCAATGAGATGTAGAGTCTTGCTGCAAGACCCCACCACCTTGGAGGAGGCTGCTCTCTTCCATTCCTCCCCCCCCAATGTTCATTAAGCTATCCCCTGAAAAGAGATCTAATAAAGCTGTCATCACTTGAACTGGTTCTATCAGCTATGTAGTCATAAAACCAAAAAGAAACTAAGGTGTTTGTAGATATAAATACAGATATAGTTATGTTTATACATGATTGTTGGCATAGCCACTGCACATGACTACAAAAACTGTTCAGAATGGATATTTCCTTGTATTGAGTGCAAAGGCATATACTGCTCCATGATCTGACTTGTGCAAATTAAGACCTATCTTGCTTCATAAGAAATCCTTCTCCACGTAGGGTTGAAATCCCCCTTGGGTGTTCCCCACCAGTCCAGGCTTCTCTCCTCACTGTGGCTCTCCACTGAGCCATTCCTCTGTGGGTAACCCAGTCCAGGAAGACCTCAGATTTTCCTACCACAAAGAACTGGCCGCTCCTTGTGTTTGGGCCGAAGGGAACAAGGTCTGCTAATGTCATGCCAGTACATTCAAGTAGCCACTACGATTTCCTTTTACCCTCTTGGACTCAGGCATGACCTGCAATATCATTCCCAGTGACAAAACATCCTTCCCAAAATGGAACCAGTTGGGGTCTTGGAAGAAACGCCAAAAGTACTACTGTGAACAGATAATAGTTGAAAGTCTTATTTATTCAGATGAACACATGAGACTCGATCCTTGAAGTAACTCTTTTAGGCGACTATTACTATTATCCCATTTATACATGAGGAACCCAAGGCTTAAAGAGGTATCTGAACATTCACTCAAGCCAAAGGTTGCCTGACTCCTTACTGAGAATCATGCTACACTTTGTCCCTGTGTGGGAATTTCTCACAAGGGGGTAGAGAGATTAGGAAATTCCCAGGTCATGAAATCTATGCCCTAAATACTTCTTTCCAAAAGTTTCAGTTCCTTTCTGGTTAAGAAGGAGCTATTAGCATCTCTGGAGAAGGATCTTTAGCAAGCAGATTAGAAGCTTGTCTACCACTTGCAAGGATGTGTCCATCACAGAAGCTTGTGAGATGGTTTCATTCATGCGCTTAAAATTACATCCTTCTCCTCAAAATGGCTTAGAAGTTTGGCTTCATTTGATAACAGCGTGGGCTCTGTATGTCTGATAGTGTGATGCTGAAATTTTCATTCATGAGGGCTGTCTCTGCCTTACCTATCTGAGGCACTCCTTCCCTCTTGGGAAGACTTGGCAATTACACTGAAAGTCTCTGGGTCAGGCTCATATGTAAATTTAATCTAATATTGCTGAAATAGATTGGTTCACAGAAAAGGGCTTCCTATTCTTAAGGATAAGTCTTCTTTGTTGGCTATCTTTTGAGGTTTAGTTTTTATTAGCATTTCTGATAGCTTTCCTCCTCTCCTATCAGAGAATTATTGATAAACTGAGATTGGACTTCATTATTCCCTGTTCGGGTAAATGTGGACCTTGTTCTCTTAAATCCTGGTTTGATAAGGACTAACAGGAAAATTTGAAAAAATATTAAATAAGGAGTATAAATCCTGGGTGGCTTCGCCATGCAGTATCCAAAGTGGAGTCTTGAAGCACGTAGCAGACATAGGTCAAAAACGTTCTTATCCTTTGTCCAAAATGTATGTAAGAATGATTCCATGATGAAGATTTATATGATGAAACTATGAGGCTAGATGTTGGGACAAAATTATCTAAGCCATTGGAGAGGCTTAGATTGCATTGGAGAGGAGGGTGCAAAAGCACTGGTAATGGGTGACATGCAGAACCACCACTTTTTTCAAATTATATAATCCTGTGGAAGTGGCTTCAGCAACACAGAAAGATAAACACTGGTCAGGAGAGGAACAGCTCTTCCATGTCATAAAATGGAGTCCTTCTGTTTCAGATATATCATAGGGGCTGGCCTTTAGTGTTCCTGTAAATCAGGGGACAGCAATCATTGCAAAGGCAGCTTAAGAGAGTAGAGAAAGCTCATCTAGACAGGCTATGAAACTAGGGATGGGCAGATTGTTAAATGATACATATTACCAAAAAGACAGGGTGGGATTGAAGGATTCTGATTGCTTAGAGGCAATGGTGGACAATCGTGCAACACATTGAAAATAGCAAATGGCCAGACTGGCACTAGGCTGGAGAATGGGGAGACAGGTGGTGCAGAAAGACTGTTGGGTGATGGGTTCATACCCAGTGTAGATAAGAACCAAAGCCACAGCTAAGGCTTATCCATCAGGAAAGAGGGCAGGCTTGAGAACCTAGTGTGCTGAAAGGGGAAACAAGTTATAAGCACAGTGGGAATATGGAGAATATGAAGAGAGCAGAAAGGATAGAAGCTGATAAGCAGTTGATAGATCATAGCTTAATGCATTGGAGGAGCTAAAGCTTTAGTTATTAAAACCTAAAGTTTACTGACTAATTGAAGTGACCAACTAATGGAAAAGAACACGAGGAGATAAAGATTCCAAAGATCTGGAAATGAGTTTATTAGAAGAGTGTATTATCGGCATAGAAAATACCTATGATAATGTCAATGGCTTTTTTTTCTAGTAATACCTTGTCCATATTTTAATGTTATAGGTCAGTTCCAATGTTTGCAGAACAAGAAAGAAAACAAATATGTAGACAGAAACCTGAGGATCACCATTGGATACAGAATGTGGTCAAGTCTCTGTAGCCAGCCTATCATCTTCATGCTACGGCAACGTGGACCTGTCTCACCTGATCTTAGGGATCCAGTTCTGGATGGGAAGTCTGTGCCTTACTTTGTGGGTACTCTGACACAAATGCTCACACTGTATCATGGGACCACGAACTTTGATGAATAGTTCCACCATATCCTCAGATGTTCATACTCTATAAACGCTCGTATCGATGCTTAGATGTCCATCTAATAATTGTACGTGTGCTGTTTCTATCTCCTTCTAAGCTAGAAGGTTTGTGCTGCTTTAGAGACAGGTGTGGATAATATTGGAGACAGGAGCACATCTCCTATGGGCTCTAAAGATCCTTCAGTGCAGGTCCCAGAACATAGCAGATGGCAGCAAATTTAATGTTAAGAGATGACTTCCCACCTTATAAATAGTCTGTTCTGACCACTAAACAGTGGGTGAACAAGGGCCAGCATCACATTAGACCACAAACTTATCTGCACTTGAATTAATTCATACCTAACTTGCTTCCTAGTTGGAGATACTCACTGTTGTAGAATAATGTGTTCCGAATGCTGGCGATTTCTAATCCAGAAATGGGAAGTGATGTGGTTTTGATAGCATTCCACTGACTCTTCCTAGCCAATCTCGGAAATTGTAGAGTTGGGAACACTTCCACTCTGCAAAGGGACATCATGACAAAAAGGCAAAATTCTTGTAAACACTGGCAGGGCAGGCCTGGGCTAGGCCAGGACAGGCCATCTTCCCCTTGCTGAGCTCTATGTTTGGAACAGAGTGAGGAGTAACAGGGTAGGACCAGCTCTGGAGCATACATCAAGATTGAGGGTTTGACAATACATATTTTTGGTGACCATCTGGGGATTAAATTAACATATTTAAAGTTCAAAAGGGAATAGAAATTCATTACCAGAATGGGAGAGGTCATTTTTTTCCTGGATCACTCCCAACCAGAAAATTGAGAACAGGATTCGTTGCACTGAAAAACCCAACGGGATTGTTTTTCCTTCAAAAAAGCCAACAGATGTTTTCATTCTTCGTAGAGCCAACTCTCGGTTAACCAGCACTTGGACACTTAGATTCTTGGTTATTTTGCTTTTCCTTTTTATTTCACAAAGCCTGAAAGACTCTCTCTCTAGTCGGTGCTTGAAGAATTTTTCTGTTTGTTAGAATATCTGCGTCACTTGATAAGAGCAAATGATATATACTTCCTGTTTATCAACTTTTCCTGAGTTTCTTCTCACCTTCTTTTCCTCTTCCGTGATACGCTCATTATTTCTTGTGCCAGCACAGAGGTGACTCCTTAGAGCTTCACACATGACTATCCCCTCTCCAGATTATTCCCAAACAACCCCATAAGCATCCCACTTCCTGGAGGAAAACATGAGACAATAGGAAATTATGTAAAATAAAGGATTTTTAAAGGCTAGGTGATACAGTCCTGTATATAATAGAAGTCCTCAATCACTGAAATGCTTTATTTCTTAACCAAAAGGATATATACATGTATATTAATATATATTAATTGATTAAAAGGATTATACATATGTTTATAATATATAAATATACTGCATATTAATATTGTTATCACATTATTTATTTATTTGTGTTCTATTTATTTTATTTATTATTTTTACATTATACTATATTATTAATATATAATGTTAACATAATAATTTATATGTTAATATTGATATAGTATATGCTTATCTTATATATTATATATACTTATATAATATATTGTGTATAAATATAGATTTATAGATATATATTCTTTTAGTTAATTAACATATAATACATTTATATATATAAATAAATATAAATATATACCCTTTTAGTTAGAAAATTATATAGCTATAGACATAATATATACATATTATATATATTAGTATATAGAAAATATATTATATATGTGTATATATATTTAGTATATAGAAAAAAATACATCAACAAAGACAGCTATTGTTATCATACTCAACCAAAAACTTCAGGTCACATGATCATGAAATTGATACCTCCCTATGAGAAATAGGAAACAACACCTAGTGTATCAGGCTTTTTCACATTAAATTTTCTTTGGAATATGAATAGAATAGTACTAACCTTATTATACAAATGATACATTAACATGTCAATAGATTACAAGCTCTAGTTCACACAAATGTTGTCATTGGCCAACAATGCAAGTCAGAGCTGCTTGGCACCAAAACTTTGTATTGCACATCATTCAAGAGAGGGGGTATGACAACTTCAAATATCATTCCACCAACTTTATTCCCAAGTTCATTTTTACTATCTTTGAGTGACTGGATCTCAGGTATCATCTAGTTTTGGAATGATGACAACAGCGGATACCATGTCAGAACGAAATGTAGAAAAACTAAAGAAGAATGAAAGATACAGGCCGTGTCTACATTTGATCATGAGCTATATTTGGGCCTTGTATGACCCAAAGGAGTAATTATGAGCACTGTGTAGAACTGAACCTAAGATGGCTGAGGGTGGGGCTGGAGTTAAGAGCACTGACTGCTCTTCCAAAGGTCCTGAGTTCAATGCCCAGCAACCACATGGTGGCTCACAACTATCTATAATGCCCTCTTCTGGTGTGTCTGAAGACAGCTACATTGTACTCATATAAATAAAATAAACCTATAAAAAAATCACCGAGGGTAACAATGAGGAGTCGGAAAAGAAGGTCAAGTTCAGCCAGCTGACCCTTCCGTTGTACTAGTGGGGAGACTGCTGAGGTTGGGTTGGGTCAACTGACAGTTGGGTTGAATGAAGAAGCAGAAACAAGGGTGATGGGATAAACTTGCTTAAAATAAATCCAGCTGCAACTAGCTGGGGATTAGTCCTATCCCTAATATAGCTCATTTATTTCTCCATGGATCTGTTTGCTTTTTGTGTGGTCGTTGTGTTGATTTATTTTTTTTTGTTTAGTTTTTCAAGACAAGGTCTCTCTGTATAGCCCTAGCTGTCCTGGAACCCCTTCTATAAGTCAGGCTGACCTCAAAGGCAGAGGTTTGTCTCTGGAGTGCTGAGGTTAAAGGCACGTGCCACCATGCCTGGCACTGTTTGATAAGTTGCCTGTCACTGATACGCAGCATCAGTGTTTGGAGCTTAGCTCGGCTTATCTATTAGGCGCTGTGTTTTGTTTAGTTACCTGATTTAATCATCACAACACTTCCTAACAACATCATTATTCCAATATTGCACAGGAGGAGATCAGTTCTTAAAAGGATCAGGTAATTTGCCCAAGGTTAAACAAATGGCAGAGACAGAAGATAACTCCTGTGCATTGGCTCCATCTGGGCCTCTTAGCACTTGCCACGCTTCAGAAACGGGCACAAAGACTGCTATCCTCACATAAACTTTCCTGAGAGGTGAAGGTCTTTAACCAGTGTCAGTATTCTACCCCAGATCCTGCTTAGTGGAAAAGCAGAAACAACCTTCTGAGCTTCATAACCCCACCACCACCATAACACCGCACACGGTGTTTTCTTTCCCTGCCTTTTCCTTAGAAGACCATACAATTTGCCTTAAGAGCAGAAAGTGCAAGCCAGGGAAGATAGCTTTGCACTGACAGCTTCTGTTCTCTTGAATGCATTGTTTTCACAATCATACACTTGCTATGACCCTCCAAAGGCCCAACTGTATTACCTAGCAGTGAAACTAGATCTGAAGTGAGAGAAACCAGGAAACCCACCCGCACAGAGCAAAAGTCTTAACCTTGTTGTCTTAAACCAGGTTGGTTCTTCCCTGGGGATTTCTTTGTCTACTCATGGAGTTTTTTCACATGTTTCTAAAAATCTCCTCAAGTAAAACAATAGCTAGTGGCCCCTTTTCCCTCCTTCCTCCCTGGTAACACAAGACCCGAGTGTTGGCTTATCATGTGTAAGTCCCTCTCCCAACCCCTGCGCCAGGCCCCTAACCTGCTGGAACACTTACCCTACAGGCTTTGCGGCCTTTCTCCATCCCTTGCCTTTCACCCTTTCCACAAGAGCAAGGTGAGGATTCAAAGATATGACCCTGGACAGAAAATCCACTGCATCTCAAGCTCACTCTATCTTACACTCCAGTTCTTTTCTCTCTAGGTATATCAAGTTTTCAGAAAACTAACTTTATCTAAATACTTTTTTTTAAGAAACTTACCTATCACAAATAGGCTAGACTTAAATGTTTAAAACTAAAGAATAAGACAAAGCAACAACCATATCTTACATCTCAGAAATTGGAAACATTCCCTAACTAATGAAACAGAGGAGAAAGCCAATCAGAAATCAAGAATGACACCCATGCACTGAATCCAGGATAACTGGTGCAGGCCAGTCAAAAAATTAATATGACATTGTTACAAGAAAAACTTTAGACACAACTACTTCAACAGGTTCTTGGAGCACTAAAGACTCTGTGAATCAGGCAGCACTTAGAATGACGGGTTTAGAGAGCTCCAATCAGCTGAGTGAACAGCAGGCTTTTAAATGCAGAAGCAAACTATACTACAACAATGCCCTCAGCTCACCATTGGCCTTCTTTGGTGTCATCTATCGAACATCCCAAGACAGAACATGGTTGGTGCTTTCTCATTGGCTAAACTTAAGATTTTCTGTTTCTATCCTAAAAGTTTATTTGTACACATAGGAACCCAAAACATTAGTGAGCTCTCAGCCAAATGTCCACCCAGTTAATTAATTTAATAAAATAAGAAAGAACTACTTCATGAAGCTTAAGAAATGAGCTATTTAATTAATTATAAACCAAAAGTACAATAAAACCAAGAAGTAAATCTAAAAACCGGAAATTCAATGGAAGAGGGGGACCACTAGCTAATCTAATCAAGGCTGAACTAAAGTAAGCAAAAAGGTAAATTCACAGGGACAGAGGAAAAGGGAAACAATCAGAACCACAGAGCGAACGCAAACAGTAATAAAGTAAAAGTGAAAACTGAACTGTGAGTGAAATGTGGGCTCCTTCAAAACTGACCCCACAAGGAAGGTACAATTTCGATAGATTGATTTCCCCACAGAAATGCAGATACCTACTAAAGCATTATTTTATAAGACATCTCCATTTATATTCTTGAGATTATTTTTTTGGTTAAATTTACATGAATCTTTTTCAATTAATGAACTACTGAAACTAGCTTCCCACAGTAGTGTAGTATATAGTTCAATCATGAAGCCTGTGCTTGGCCTCACATTGTTTTTCATTCAGGAAGCCATGACTAAAATGATTTTAATTAAAGTCACATAGAGGAAACTGAAGGTAGTTGAATAATGGTGTTGGGCGAGTTCAATCAATGCCTTATCAATGATATATTAAAATAATTATAAAAGATATAAAATGTTTTACTGTAAAAAGTTTATTAAAATATTTAGAAGATAGAATGTTTATATAACATCAAAGCATGAAGTATTTCCTTACGTATGAAATAAATCTAGAAAGTATACTTAAAATTAAAAAATTAGAAGATAGAAAAATTATTAATCAGCTAAAACAAGTAACACGGGGCTAACTTCCATAATAATTATTGGAAATCTATTTTCTAAAATTAAACTATGCATTTGAAACTATCAAATGTCCCCTTTAAAAAAAAATTAGGCTCCTAAACACTTAGGTGGTACTCAATCTCATTCATCACAGATATGCAAATTCAACTATAGATGCATTTACTGCCTTGCTAGCAAATATGTTGTGAGTGTATGGAGACTTAGCCACGCTGGCATGAGTTTCAGTAGTAGATAAATTACTCTAACCTCTTGGGTCAGCAACGTACTAATAATAGCAAAAAATGAAATGAACATTTCTTAGCATAGTAGTTCATTTTAGCTTTTTGTTTTTGTCAAAATAGGGTTTATCTGTGTAACAGCCCTGGCTCTCCTGGAACTCACTTTGTAAACCAGGCTAGCCTTGAACTCACAGAGATCTTCCTGACTCTCCCTCCATAGTGCTGGGATTAGAGGCATGTGCCACCAAGCCTAGCTTTTAACATAGCAATGGTCCATGTAACTTACAGAAAAGGTCAAAGATAAAATCAATATTAATAGTTGATAGTAGTGGGAAATTATTGGGAATAATCTAGGTATCTACCATTAGAGAACTATTTAAATACAACATGAAATACTCAAATATGGAATACCATGCAAGCACTGAAAGCTAATGAGGCAGTTTGTTGTTAAGTTAAACCCATAAAGATAAAATTGACCTATAACAGAAACATGATTTTGTGGGGGTGAAACAACAGAGACTTATATTAAATACATTCATGAGGAAAGTTTCCTACCTCTGGAGAAAAATTTAGAAACTTTCCAGTGACTCCATAAATACAGTTTTGTATCACTTTAGGTCACCAAAGGAAATCCCAGTTTAGGAATATTAAATTTTAAATGCACAGTTCTCTGTCATAGCTAATGGTGACAACTTAGAGTCACTGCTGTTCTCTGTACCCAGAGAAGGTTTTACATGACTTTTCCTGAGGAAATGTAAACAAATATTTGTTCTCCACAGGCAAGATACCAACAACAGACCAAAGAAATTATTCCATCAAACTCCAGCTTGGTGTACCAGCTTGGAGTTTGATGCGTTAACTAAGCGTAAGGAATGGGTATATGATGGCTGGAATAAGGCTTAGCCCAGGGAGTGGCACTCTTAGGAGGTGTGGCCCTGTGGGGGGAGGTGTGTCACTGTGGGGGTGGGCTTTGAGAGAACCTCCTCCTCCTCCTTACTGCCTGGAAGTCAGTCTTCTCCTTAGCTGCTGACAGATGAAGATGTAGAACTCTCAGCTCCTCACAAACCATGCCTGCCTGGATGCTGCCATGCTCCTGCCTTGATCATAATGGACTGAACCTCTGCACCTGTAAGCCAGCCCTAATTCAATATTGTCCTTATAATTGCTGCCTTGGTCATGGTGTTTCTTCACAGCAGTCTGAACCCTAAATGAGACAGGGTACTTTGGGGAACTTGAAGACTGACTCAGAGACAACTTCATAGATGAAAAGTCCCACCTCATCATGGGTGACAATACACAAAAGTTGTATCACTCCAGTTCTCAGCACAATATAATCCATGATTATGTCTAACAAAATTAGTAAGAAGGTTTTTACAAAATTTCCAAAGTTTACTGATAATATCCACTAAAGTAAAATAATTACTACACATGATTTTATGTAGGAATAAACATATAAGCCAATAAGGCACAAGGAAAGCAAACCTTAAGCTCTGACCTGACTACATGATGAAGGTGAGCCTAGACTCAATAGATGGTAATGTAATGTATTATTTAGAAAGTGATATCTAAATAACAGACCAAACATTCAGAGAAGTCCAATCATTCCTAAATCAAATTTAAACTAAAATTTTACATGAAAGAAATAAAGACACAATAGAGTTAAACTGTTCTTATTGTTGACATATATCAGTGGTGAACATATTTTAAGTTATATTAAAAATAACTGATGACATGGTACCACAGGGGAGAGATTAGCTACTAAAAGAGAATTATTCAGTCAAACATGAAAACTAAATACATTTCCAAAGCAGAGGAAATGTTTTGTTGAGTTTTGGTGTTGTTGTTATTGTTGTTGTTGTTTTGGGTTTTTTTGTTTTTGTTTTTTCTAGCAGGTAATTGCTTCAGTGATCTATCCCTAAATATATTTCTTCTTCTTCATGGAAAGAGCTGAAATTTGAAAACTATTATGCACTTTAGTTTTGGCTGGGGCTAATAGAACATTGTTCCCAATGACAGGGCTATTGAAAAACTTGACATTGTAAAACCTTGACACAGCCACTGCCAGCAAAATTCTATTGTGGTGGCTATACCTGCTCTAACTGATTTCTTCTATTCATGCCTGGAGTTAAATTTTTCTAATTCCAACTTTAGAGTATTTTTAGCCCGAAAGTTTAGAAAAGATGAAATGATGATTGTTCTACTTGAACAAGAGAAATCAAGCTGAAACCAGGCTGGAAGCTGCTACCCTGTTGGATGACGCTCACTGCTCCAGAAGGCACTGTGCGATGAGATTGCTATCAGCATTGTTAGTTCGTTGTGAACCCATGTGCAACAATACCCGCCAATCAGGAAAGATGAGCCCACTGTGTAAGAGGGGCGAGTCAATTACCGGAGTAACCAAGTGCTTTCTGATTGAATTGAGACCCCACTCTAAGGTAGGGAATTCTACTCTGAAATTGTAAACCTAATCAAAAGCCTGTGGCTGTGAAGATCCTAGGGAAGCTACTGCTGTTACTTTGCTAAATAGGAATTGTTGTGATTATAAAAAGATAAAGAGGTAAAAGATATATACTACGGCGGTGTGGTGAGGTGTAGAGGAAGGAGATGCCTCAGCAGGTCCATGCTGAGGGGGATTAAGAGGGCAGCAAAGGCAGAGAAAGGCAGAGAGGAGAGAGAAGCAGAGGCTGGACATGACCACATGAAGAGAGGGAGAAGGGAAGGAGGAGAGACAAGGGCCCAAGAGTTTATAGTTTGATATGGTTAATAATGAAAAAAACAATTAACCTCCCCTCACCTGTTAATCAGGAAACAAAACACAGTCACAGTGCAGAAAGCAATATTTACAAGACCCTGTGACTGGTATCACTATTCTTTGACATAGCCACAAGCTAGTGATGTTCATGTTGGGAGGTTAGGAGTTAGGGAACTGAAACTGTGGCAGCATTTAGAGCTGGTGATCATAAGAACCAAGTCTTCATCTAGCAGAGAAAAAAAAGTTGAAGTCAAGAAGCTAAAGTATAAATGTATACTTCAGAATATAGGAGAGTCAGAAAAACCTAGCGAGTTCAAAGTGGTTCCTCCAGGTAGTAGACATTAGAATGGGCACATCAGATGAGAGTGACTCTGAGTTTTTATTGTATAACTCATAGAAATGCACACTTAACATTTCATGCCTGTTACACCATAAATTATAACAATAAAGGTAAAAGAGTTAGTGACTTTTGATCTTCATCCACACCCTGTCCTAAATCCTGTCTCTTTAAAAACTCTGTCAAAGATGTCTCAGTTTCCATGGAGAAGAGTCTAACTGTAAATCCAGACTTTCAACCTGAGTGTTGCTGGTAAACCACACTCTTTGAAATTCCTCTGCAGACACAGGAAGCAGCTGCACCCCTGGCTTTCTGAGGCTCTGCTCTTATCAGAGTGTACCTGCCATGTATCATTTCTCCCAAAAAGTCTACCCTTGTGTGTTTGTTGGATTAAAAATTTTGTCAACCTTTCACACAAACCTGTCTTCTGTGTTTCTTGCAAGGCTGAGCTACACACCATGACTTGATTATAAAATTATCTTCATCCCTATATCGCCAGCCTTTAGCTGTCAAATTTCTACTAAGGGCTCAAATGCCATTTCTGTGTGGAAACTATTCTTGACCCTTTGGGTACAAGTGATTGGTCCTACTTAATACCATGTGTTTTGATGGTTTTTTAACTTCTTGAGACATATCATGGTTACTATGTTACTCCCATTTTCTCATTGCTGTGTAAAACAACAAAACCCTGACTATGGTGGTGTGAATAGGTTTGGCTCTCCCCACCCCCAGCCCCCATAGAGTCATGTATTTCAATGCTTGGTCTATGGGGAGAAGCACCATTAAGAGGTGTGGCCTCGATGGAGTAGATGCAGCCTTGTAGAGGAAGTGTGTCACTGAGAAGGCAGAGCTTCAAGGCCTTCAATGTTCAAGTCCCGCCCAGTGTAAAAAACACACAATCTCCTCCTGGCTGCTGTGGATCCAGATATAGATCTCCCGGCTCCTCCAGCACCATGTCTGCCTGCACACTACCATGCTTCCTTCCATGATGATAATGGACTGAACCTCTGAAACTGTAAGCCAGCCTCAATTAAGTGTTTTCCTTTATAAGAGCTGTCTTAGTCATGCTGTCTCTTCACAGCAATAAAACTCTAAGAAACTGATAGAAACAACCCAAGGATTTATTTTGGCTCACAGTTTCAAAAGAAACAGTTTATTGTGGTGGGGCAAACATCATAGTGTTCACTATTGCAGGAGTGTGTGAAGAGACTCCTCAAATCTTGATGAACCAGTTACAGAGAGTTTTCCCAAAAGTAAGGCCTGCCCATAACTCTCAAGTTATGCTTCCAGTGGCTTATACCAACCACTTAGGCCTTACATCCCAAAGGTTCCTAAGCTTCCCAAAACAGTACTACAACTAGGGACAAAGTGTTCAAACACATGATCTTGTTGGGGGACATTTCATATTTGAATCATAGCAGATGCAAAATGAGGCATCATTTGTACATAGATCATAGAATAAAGTAAACATCCAAAAATCCACCAACTACTTTCACCAAAAGCAAGACAGCATCACTTTCCAGACCTGCGTCCTTCCATTCCCATGACTCAGTGAATTCCTGTCTCTGATTTTGTTCTCTTTCCTTTAGATTTCTAAAATTATCTCTAGATGTATCACTAAACTACGTCTTAATGTGTCCTGCCCTGAATTTTATCTGAATGTATCCCAGCGTGTCTCTTTGGTTTCTCCTCTGTCACTGTTCTTGAGAATGGGCTATGTCGATGCACAATACTGTCATTAATTCTTTGTCATATACAGTGCCCAACTGTATAAACATACTATGAGTTACTTACAGTTTAATATTGTGCCATGAGAGGTGTTGTTAATAATTTTATGATGTCTTATATCAACACATACTCTCATATATTAGTAGTATACATCTCACTCTATGTGTGTGTGTTTGTGTTTATATGAGTGTGTGTGTGTGTGTGTGTGTGTGTGTGTGTGTGTGTGCCTGCATGTTTAGGATCTTCCTTTTGGACCAGTAATATTGATATCTAATAACATGGTTCTCAACCCTGATTCCAGACCTACTGACTCAGGACCTCTCAGAGTGGTACCTAGCAGTTTCTGTTTCAACCATCCTTCCCCACGATTCCAATGCATGCTTGGATTGGAGAATTTCAGATCTGGTGTGTCAAACGACCTTGTCAGCTCTGCCATAATGTTATCTTCACATTTACTTCATATATTCTGAATCTATATCATTGCATCTTTTAAATTAGAGTTTTGACATCTTTCTGGTGAACTAAAGTTTTTTTGCAAAGATAGAGTGACTCAATTTATTTCTAGTAATGCTCTGATAAACCAAATCAGGGTCAGTTTCTTGTGCAATTTACTATCATCTAATTTTCTGTACTAGCTTTTAATCTTGCTCTGTACTTAAGGTTTTGCCAAATGAGGCTCATGTAAAACAGCATATTGCTTTCTTTTTATTTTAAGTTCAGTTTTATAGTCTTGTACTTGATGACTTTAGTCCTCCTACATTCTTTACTGATCTATTCAAAACATTTCATATTCTATTGAATCAGATTTTTTTAAAAATTCTTCTCCTTTCTTGTTTGTTAGAGAATTGTTTTTTGTTTTTCCCCTCTCTCCAGTTTTCCTTTTGCTTTTTTTTTGTAGTTTTAATGTTTAGCCTAGAAATTTTAACATGTATTTTTATTTTTTTAAAGTCTAAATTTAATTGACATTTGTAGGCCGAAAACTAAGTAGCACTGTGTTTAACTGGTAAATGGCAATCTGACAAGCTCTTTTAATCAGTAACTTTTGTGCTTTGTTATCTTTTATCTGTCTTAACTGGAACATTATTATATTCTTTTATCCATTGTTCATGTTTAGATACCAGACACTTTTCATTCCTTGTTAGGATATTTCTTTGAAAATCAGATCTTCTGATGTCCATTTCCATCTTCGGAAAGCTTGTCACATAGGAGCTTGCTTAGTGAAGATTTGGAGGTGGGAAATTATCTAGCTCTTATGTTAAAAATGCCATTTCCCTGTGTCAACAAGTCTATGATGAGAAGTTTGGGTTTTTTATTTTGTTTTGTTTCCTTTTCTTTCGTTTTTCATCTCTAGAGATTTTAAAAGAGTATTCTTGGTTATTGAGGAGATAGCTCGGTAGCTGAGTGCTTGTATAACATGCACAAGCCCTGAGTCCAATCCCCACTACAACAGAGAAAGAGAAGCTTAGAGGTTGCTTTGACCTTGCTGCTGGGTCCTGGATATCCCCACTTAGTCCATGGGATGACTTGCAACCATTAAATAAAGCATTTGTATTAACAACGACAACAACAACAAAAATACAATCAATAGATACAAAGGTGTAAGAAACATCGGAGAGTAAAAGAGTGAATAAATCCCCACAACTGGCTGTCACATATCCCTCTGTGCCTTCATTTCCTTGTCTGTAAAGTGGGGAGAACAATACTTGCTCGCTGAGTCTTGGGAATTGTGATATAATTGTAATGAAGTTGACCACTGAGTAAATATATTGTTTTTATCGGAAGCTTTTCGATGTTGGAAGATTGCTTGTCTTGTCTGTAACTGGACTCTTGTCAGGATTCTCCTGCTTATCTCCGGGGACGGGTTGTGGGGACGTGTGGAAGGGAAGGATATTCTGCAGGATTTCATGCCTCTTCTGCTTTAAGTGTCTGAATTTATGGAATAGAAAGAACATCATCATAATTCAGTCATCTTGCTGATATTTGTTGACATTAGGTAATTGTTCTTAATTACTTAAGAATGCTAATGGCATTGTATTGCCTTTAAATGAGTCCTTCTAGTTTATAAATGCATGTTACAGTACTTATGAATAAAAGTATGTTAGACCTGCTTCAAAATAATGAAGGAAGAAATGTCTAAGGGAGCGTATGAAACACGAACAACCTTGAGTTGACAATTGTCATAACTGAGCCTTGGGTGTAAGGGACTCATTGTGTGCATTCTTGTATTGTTTTCCTGGCTAGCAGTATTTGGGATTTCTTTTTCCAAGAGACTATGGTTAGGTAAAAATAAAGCATCCTCCCTTAGCACTGTGCAGCAACTACACAATCCCTGACTACAGGTCCCAACTGGAGAACCAGTGGCTGGAGTTTCGCCATTATTTTCATTGGCCTTAGATGAATGACCAGGAACAAACACTGGTAGGCAAGGAAGTAGATTTAACTAATACAGAGGAGGAAAATAATTTTTTTTTCTTTAAAGAGTTTTCCTAATTAAAATCTCAAGTTTTTTGATGTCTGGAGAGACACTAGCCCCCACAGGTTATAGAAAGTGCGAAGTCTTGACACCTGACATTCACGGCTTTCAGCCAGAAGCCACACTCTGAATGATTGTGGGAGCGTCTTTCTGCTGCTAAATGTCAGCAGCCATTTTGCCTTTAGCTGCTTTGAGCTGCAGCTTTGAGCACCAATTAAACAGCACTGAGGATGGGCAGGTCCTTGCTCCCATCTTTGCAAACGCCCTTTTTTCAGATCAGTTACCTCTTGGGCTTTTAACCTGGGAGAACCAACCGAGAGTCTCTGCTATTGGTGTGTGGTCAGTACTGTCAGAGGACCTGAGACTTAGAAGTGGTGCCTAAAAAGTTTCCTTCTTCTTTTTTTTTTCCCCTCTTCCCACCTCTGTCTCCATGGAGATGAGGTCAGAGGCCACAGGGAGCTCGCAGAGAGCCAGCAGCTGAGAATGAGAAGGCTCACTCAGAGAGCTCCGCTGAAAGCTATAAACTCCTTTACAAAGACCAGCTGAGTCTGCTAGCCTCCGCATCTGAGGTGCTTTTTAAGCTGACAAATAGGGGGCTTTTTGTTTTTGTCTTTTGGGGTGTAACAGGGGGAGAAGAGATACAGCTGAGTAAAAATCAGGTTTGTCTTTACAATTAAGCTTAGTCTGTCCATTAATAGAGAAGTAGAGTGTAAATACAGAAAAATCCCATAAAAGGTGGCTTTCCATTTACTTAATACCGTCAAACAATAGTGTGCCTGAAAAATTAAGCAAGGCTCTTCAACTTAAGCTCTGCTCTTTCAAACGGGCCATTCGCATACTTGAAGAAAAATGTATGCGACTATCTTCATTGCATACTGTCAATTGTAAATGAATTTGTCTGGTGGAACATCATGTTAATTCAATTCAAAGTTACTGGAAAAAACAAATCTGAAGGTGTAGGCAGTTGGTCTTGCCCCATAAAAAGTTCCATGAGTTAAGGTATAGTTTGCTGTCTGTCACCCTGCCTTTTTTGAACTCTGGTCACTGTGTCTGAGTTCTCTCCCTGCCATCACAGGAGAGGATAGGGGAGTCAGAGGAGAGGGAGAGGAAGGGAGGACAATAATTACTTTGTATGGCTTGAGACTAGTCACCACTTAAATATGTCAGAAGGCTTTATCATTGTTATTTATTGTATCATTTTACACATTAACAGCTAGACATTTGTTGAAACAATATAAAATATGAATTTAGGTTTTGAGAAAACCCAAGCAAGTCCTTATTAAAAGAAGATCTAAAGAATCCCAGGTTTCCCGTTTTGAATATGCTTTTTGAATATTTCTTTTTGTCACATATCTTTAAAGCTCACAGCTTATAAAGTTAGTGTTGTTCTCAAGTGCGTTTGCAAAAACTCTCATTTCTCTTACACTAAACAAGTCAGTTGTTAGCTTTAGCCTCCAGTCACAGGAGCACTCCGAATTTTCTAGAAAGTAGTTTCAGGAAACATCAGGACCACAGTCTCTCTAGATGCTGCTATTCTCTCTTTCCCCTTATGTTGGGGCTTCCTCCTGCCCCGCCCCTGCCTGCCTCATCCCCTTATCACACAGCCCTTTCCCTGTCTGTGTGAGCCCTCTCTGTCCCGGGCTGAGCCTTCTCTGTCCTGGGCTGAGCCCTCTCTGTCCTGAGCTGAGCCTTCTCTGTCCTGAGCTGAGCCCTCCCTGTCCTGGGCTGAGCCCTCTCTGTCCTGGGCTGAGCTTTTATCCCTCTTTCCTCTGCTCTCAGAAGTGAAACAGAACATCGTGTTCCCAAGCTGCCCAGCACACATGCCTCAGGATGCTGCCAAGTTCACAGCTGACCAATTGGCCTACTTTAGAGGACTTGAATTTATAAGATTTACAACCTTTATTTCCACTGCCCATCCTCACCCTCATCCCCGTGAGCGCAATAAAGACTGTGTCAAATGTGCTGATAAATCAAGAGCCCTTTGGTTTTGTTAAAACAAAATGGGCAGGCAGTGCTTTTCCTCTTCCGTGGCGAGCAGCCCTGCCATTCCCTCCCGAGTAAATGGAAAACCTTGGCCGGTGTGCTACACAGACATTTGGAAGCAGCTGCCTCTGAATTCCTAACTCATTTCTAAAGAAATATACTGATGAGATGATATGGTCTTCAATCAGGGCAGGGGGCTGTCCATCTTCTAATTTCTTTCCAAAACCAGGCTCGGGCAAACTGGCCTTCTTCCCATTTGGAAGACAGGGCTGTGCCTGCCTTTTCCACTGAGGTCGGGATAGGCAGCTTTGGTAGATGTAAATACTTCAAACACCCTCTCGTTCGGCTTTTCAGTAGATCCAAGACCAGCACGAATGAGAATTTAATAGACTTGTTTTGCTTTGCTTTGGTTTTGGTTGTTGTGTTTTTAAGAAGATAAAGAAGTTTTCTCTTGGAGCCAGCGATTTTTTATTTATTATCTATCTGGTCGGGTTCGTTAAAATCTATTTTCTCTTAAGGGCAGACCCAGGTTTTCACGAAGCCTGTAAAACATGGAACCTTTGTTATGAGCAGGATATAAAATTAGGTTCAAGCGTGAATGTCTTTTAAAATAAATAATAAAGTCACAACTTCTTACAAATAATAAAAGGCACCCAGAAGATGATACAAATAATATAATTGGCATTAAGTAATAGCCATTGTTTTTATTAGTTTAACTGTTTGACTCATTTATGTACATTATATATATATATATATATATATATATATATATATATATATATATATATATAATTTTCTCATCTGTCCCTTCATGTCAGAACCTGTATAATCCTGTTTCATGTAGAGAGGAGAGATGATTTCTGCCTTTCTTCTGGCATAGCAGATGGAATTTTTAAATTGTATTTTGTTCATGTATTTATTTGGTTATTGGTGGATTGGAAAAGGTCCTTTGCCCTCAGCACTCACTAGCCGTGGCACAGCTGAAACAGTCTCCTGCCCCAGGGTGCTTCTTTGGAAAAGTCCCTTTGATCTCTCTGGGCAGAGCCCCAGACACCCTTTGGCCATAGCTTCAGTGACTGGCCTGGTCCTGTTGGGTGACCTGGGTGGGAGACCAGGGCACAAAACACTTATGACAGAACCTGGGTATGGAGGCCCTTGGCAGTGTGGTACACATCTCCCTCCAAGCCGTCTTTGTTGATGCCAAGGTTGGATTCCAGACTCTTGAGCAGGCACAATGTGGTACAGGGTAGCAAGCTGGAGGGCGTTCTGGGGGAGCATGCCTGTCCTGCTCAAGCTGATCCCTAAGTGGGAACGTGCTCTTCATCCTCCTATCCCAGTCACTGACAAGGGCACATAGGACCTGAGATGGAGGGAGTGTGACAGGCTTAGAGCTGTCAAATGGTACAAAATCCTCCTCTCTTCAGTGCTGGTCATATGGTAGATGTTTCTGAAACTGGACTTGGAATGGAATTCTCTGGAGGAAATGCCTCCTATTTAATCTGAAAAATTTTAAGTTCCATTAAAAAAAAAAAAAAGACAAAGATTTTATCCCCGTCTTACTATTAAATTCTCATTATTTGGACAAGTAAGAAGTCTTCCTCTGAATGTGTCTCTGTTTGAGGAGGGGACCAAAATTAGTTAACAATGTGTTTGTTTTCCAGCGTTAAAGCAGGGTGGTCCAGAGGAAGCCACTAGCTGTTGCTTCCTTCAGGTCTTCATCCATTCTGGAGATACTCGCTTTTCTATCAGCCAAGCCGCTCTCCATTGGGATAGGACGGCAAAGCAGAGTTTAAGCATTTAATCGCTTGGCTTTCGTACTCCGTTCCTGCCCAAATAGTCAAATGCCGAGGCTTTCAGCCTGGGTTCCTTCTAGTTGGGCTGTAGTGCCTGAACTTTTTCAGAGTCAAAATGTTTTGACCCTCTTTTAAAACCAAAGTTGATGATATTAAGAGAAGAATCTTGAAAATACAAACACATTTTCTTGCTTCCGGAGGAAGCTGAGATGATCCTTTTTTGATTCACAAGGAAAAAGAGTAACAGTTGACCTGGTCAGTATGGGAATTATTTAATAAGTCTACATGACTCAATTTAGCCATCTCCACACATTCAGATCTCATGAAATTCATAGATAATATCATGTATGAGTAAGTATGTAAACATGCATGCATTCATGGGCACATGTATGCATGAACACACACACATACACACACACACACATACACACACACACACATACACACACACACATACACACACACATAAAATGTACCAAAACAAAGTTGTCCCTCAAAATAAGTACCTTAATGTATTTTGACTTATATTTTTTAAACTATCATAGATGGGGTGACATAAATAACAGAGTTTGTGTCTCAGTTTTAGAAGTCTTAGGTGTCTGAGACAATGACAATGATAGATTTAAGTTCTGGATAAGGTCCTCTTTCTGGTCCACAATGGGAATATCCCTGTGCCCTCAAAAAAGATGAAGGCTTATTTATTTATTTATTTATTTATTTATTTATTTATTTATTTATCTTTTGTGAGTGCTCATGTTCCTGAGACAATCTCCCAAAGATTCTTCCTCCTTCTAAACCCCTCAGTCTGGTGAAGATTTTTAACCTGTGCAATTTAGAGGGATGTAAATATTCAAACCATGGCAATACATTTTGGGATTTTTTTTCCCATCTGCTATTTTTATTGTTCCATCATCTCCTATGTCTAGCAGTGTGATACGTGCAATGTCTGTCTTTGTAACATCTAGAACCACTTTGTGTGATGAGAAGACAAACTTGGAGAGTCAGACAGTCAAAACCATCTTCATGTAGTTGGGATAGATTCAGTTCCTTGAGATTGTAGACCTAAGTTCCTTGCTAATTGCTGGCCAAGGAGTGTTCTAAGATCCTAGAAGCTGCCTGCTTGTCCCATGGACCTCCCCATGCCCAAGCAAGCAGAGGGTCTCTCCCTTGTACCCAATCCCTCTCACACTTTCAAACCCCTTTTGACATCTCTTTTCAAAACGCTGATCTAATTAGTCTCTCCCACCAAGAGTAATTCCACATCCATGCCCAATGTTTTGGGCATCTGAATTGCACTGTGCAAAATTCCTTTGCCATATTATCTCTGGAGCATGGTTCGCTGTGTCACTGGCAGAACTCACACCCAGTGGATGGGAATTTTACAAGAGTATTGAAGTCAACATGAAATTCTGCTCACTGCACATAGTAGGAGCTATTATCCACCAAAGGAAATGACATATTAAGAGCTATAAGGAAAAATAGTGGAGGCGATGGATGTGGATACCCCCAGTGGCACCAACAGCGGCTCGGGCAAGAATCACTTTGAAGTTAAAAAGTGGAACGCAGTAGCCCTCTGGGTCTGGGATATTGTGCTTGATAACTGTGCCATCAGCAGGCACCACATTTTGGATCTTTGTATCGAATGTCAGGCCAACCAGGCAACAGCTACTTCCGAAGAGTGTACAGTTGCATGGGGAGTCTGTAACGGTGCTTTTCATTTCCACTGCATCTCTCAATGGCTCAAAACGAGGCAGTTGTGTCTGTTGAGCAACAGAGAGTGGGAATTCCGAAAGTATCGGCATTAGGAAAGACTCATCTGTAAAGCGTACCCATTTGTTACTTGTTTAGTGGCTTCCTGCTCATTACAAATTAGATAGAAGCATGGTTCTTTTTCTTTCCTTTGTCTTTGGAGTTTGGTGTTCCTGTAGCCATATTGTATTTTGTGTCAGATAAAGCCTTTAAGTTGGAAGAGAGAAAAAAAAAAGCTATGAGGACTCAGAAAAAGGACAGAAGCAACTATGTCTAGTGGGATAGAGTTTGTTTAAACCAGCCGTTCTGAACCTTCCTAATGCTGTGACCCTTTCTTATAGTTCCTCAGGTTCTGGGAACCCCCAACCGTAAAATTATTTCATTACTACTTCATAACTGTAATTTTGTTGCCCTCATAAATTGTAACATAAATATCTGATATACAGAATATCTGATATGTGACCCCTGTGAAATGAATGGTCATTGGACCTCCCAAGGGGCTTGAGACCCACAGATTCAGAAACTTTGGTTTAAATGAAAGGCAAAGTTTGAGCTAATCATAGAAATGGGAGGTTTGAGTACTTTACCACAAAGGTATAGTTTATCAGTGTATCCAAAGGCTTTGCTTGCACAGGGCATTCCAGGTCTGGGCAATCCTACCTTAATCACTAATGAGTCAAGCATGGTCAAAGATCCATAGGTAATTATTAAGAAATAACTGAATCCTATAACAGTGACTCACTCCTGTAATGCCACAGTCAGGAGGCTTAGGCAGGAGGATTACCGCGAGTCTGAAGCCAGAAGTAGATCTTCTCTCAAGACAAAAGAATGCCAGGTATAGTAGCGCATTCCTTTAATCTAAGCACTCAGAAGGCAGAGGCAGGTAAATCTCCTTGAATTTGAGGGCAGCCTGGTCTACAGAGTGAGTTCCCAGACAGCTAGAACTATATAGTGAGATCCTGTTTAGAAAATTGAAAAACACGCCGGACGGCGGTGGTACGCGCCTGTAATCCCAGCACTTGGGAGGCAGAGGCAGGCAGATTTCTGATTTCAAGGCCAGCCTGGTCTACAGAGTGAGTTCCAGGACAGCCAGGACTACACAGAGAAACCCTGTCTCCAAAAACAAAAAAACAAAACAAAAACAACAACAACAACAACAAATAAACAGAAGAGTGTGAGGAGAAGATGAGAAAAGAAAGAAAGCAAACAAAAGACAGAGAGACTAGCTGTGGTGGCGCATACCTGAAACCTCAATGCTGGGAACAGAAGAATTGTGAGTTTGACATCCACAGCCTGGACTCCAAGGTGAGACCCTGACTTAAAACAACAACAAGTGTGCTGACGCGATGTTTATCAAATTTGGGATAGTTTTTATACCTCTTGCTTTTCATATTCATATTCTAAACTGATGAGAGAGCTTTAAAAGCTAAAGTTTGAATTTTGTAAAACACTTGGTACACATATACATCAGCATCAAGGTTGGTCAGTCTTTCACACACAGTGGCTGGTCAACCAGCCTCAGTTACAACGCTGTGTTCTATCACCCTCCCTTCCTAACAGGTGATGTGGAATCCATAGCTCTGCTGTCGGGATGGATGTCATGTAACTGGTACATATCATCTCTTCCTCTTTTCCTGACTCTGAAGCAGCCATTGGCCAGGCTGAAGGCCTCATTTTCCTTTATGTAGACACTACTCAGCAGTGATCATTGCTTTTGGTATGGATACATAGAGGTGCTCAAAATGCAAAGCCTTGAAAGCCCAACCTAAATAGATTAGTAAAAGAACTGGTAAAAGAAATTTACCAGTTCATAGAACTAAAAAGTCCACAGAATGCTAGCTTCACTTCATGGGAGGTTGATAGTGAGGGAGCCATCAGCTTGGTAGCACCAGAAGTGGTCCACCCATCTTTGTTCTGGGTCCAAGCCTATTGGACTAGTGCTTGAATCCCATCAAGGTCACCCACTGGCTGCCAGTGGATCCTGGACGGAGCCAAGTGCTTTCTCACTGCAGAAAGAACATCTTTGTCACCCTTAACCTCCAGTGAGCACAAGTCCTCTCTTGAATCCCTTTCTTTTTCTTTTTCCTTTTATTGGATATTTTCTTTATTTACATTTCAAATGTTTTCCCCTTTCCAGGTCTCTCCTCAGGAAACCCCCTATCCCATCCCCCAGCCTCTATGAGGCTGTTCCTCCACCCATCCATCCATCCACTCCCGCCTTCCAGCCCTGGCATTCCCCTACTGTGGAGCATCGAACCCCCTCAGGTCCAAGGGCCATTCCTCCCGCTGGCATCCAACAAGGTCAGATGGCCTGTTCTAACCCTTTGTGAGTTTGGAAGCTGAAGCTGAGAGAGGACCACTCAGTTGGCCAAAGTTAGGCTTCTTTCTCAGTTCCATCTGATTCTGGCGGCCCTTCCCAACCCTTAGCATCTCAAAAGCAGGCTCCCAAATCAGTGCCATTATCACCACACCAGAGACCAACAAAGGTGCAGATAAGGAAATGACCCCGCCTAAGAGCAACTGTGAGCACATAAACCCTTAGGCTCAGATGGGAAGGCCAGACGGATTAAAAAGCCACTCTCCGCATTAGTAAGGCAAGCAGAGCTACAAGAACATACATTGTGGCCATATGATCTACTCAAAATGGAGTGCTGGAGCAGGGTCTGTTCTGATCTCCTTTTCCAGCAGATATTGCTGAGGCCAAAGAGGTTAGATGATGTGTTAAAGCCACAGAGCTGGGTGCGAGATGTAAACTAGAGCGAGAGCCTCTCTCAGCTCTATCTCGTTAGTCGACAACAATGAGTGTTGAAAGGTTGGAAAAAATGATGATGAGGTTCTCCATCAGTCTGCTGCTTACTGAGCTGAGTCATTTCATCATTAGAGGTGCTATTTTTTTACCTGTTAAATATGAGGCAATAATAGAACTGCCATGTATAGAAATCAAATAAACCAGCAGCGGGAGCATGGTGAGTGCTGATTTTAAGTCCTGCCGAGCTAGTCACACTTTGTGCCACGCAATAATGGCTCCCTACCCACCCAGCCCTACCTTGAGTGCCCACTGAGAGTCTTTTCCACTATGGTGGTCTCCAGTGGAATCTCAATTACAGTTTGTCAGTGATCTGCTCTAGATAAAGCTCTCTCACTTACTTTGCCATAAAGTAACAGGGAAGATAAAATGAAGGCCCCAATTTCCAACTTAATTCGTATAGTCATTGGTCTTCTTTGGGCTTTCCTCACCTGGTGGAAAAGGGGGAAGAGAGGAGGTTCCCATGTCTTTCTCCACCCTCCCTCCCACTGTTGCTACCAGAAAGGATCTCTGAGGCACTCAGTCAGTGGTAACTTAGGAATAGGACTTAAGGGATGAACGGCATATGCTTTTCAGAGTGTTTGATTTTACACGAAGGCCAACGCTCTCTAAGGTTAGGATCTGGTGTCCGTCTAGAGTGAGATGTGTCTGTGTTTGCCTTGGTTCTGCTAGTGTGGGATCAAGAGAAGGAAAGGAAGGAAGCCTGGGTCTTTTTCCATGTCCAGGTTCTGCCCTGCAAGATGGAGGTAAACTTACCAGGTAGTAAAGAGGGAAGAAAAGGTGCTAGATTCTTCATAGGACTTTACGAGACAGCCTGGCTGGGGTAGAAACTGCTTTCATTTGAACCACTTAGAACCAAACTCTTTAATTAGGACCAAAAAAAAAAAAAAAAAAAAAAAAAAAAAAAGAGGGTGGGGTGTGTGGGGTCAAAAACACAAAACAAATGAGAATAGGACATAGTGACCCGTGAACAACTTCGGGATTCAGGCAGAGCCTAGGATGCACATTCCTGATTGATTTCATGCTTAGCTGCTACCCTGCTGTGCCATGGGTGGGGACAGATTCAGAGCATCAAGACAGCCAGCAGACTCTACTGTTACTGCCTACTCTTGCTGTTCTCAGGACTGAGTTGGTACACCTGCCCAAAAGGTTGAAGGATAGGGCTGATGGAGCCAGAGGCCAGTTTCACCAAGAGTTCCTTGAACTTTAGAGCAGCAACAGGATTACGGAGGGAGAAAGGGATCCTCAGAACTGGATGTCCGGCCAGAGTGGTTCCTGTGCTGGGAGTCCTAGATTAGGAACAGTGGGTTGAGCATAGGTGTGGGGTGTGCCAGGGGAAGCAGGATAACAGCATGTGACTTCTTAGGCATCACTGCAAAGTTTCTTATAGAGCAAGGATACATACACATAGTCTTCACAGACACCGATCTTCACACAGGCTAGCCTCTGGCTTTTCCAATGTGTATGGAAGCACTAGTGTGAACTTGTGGAATATATATATATATATATATATATATATATATATATATATATATACATACATATACATATATATAGTGCTATTATGATATATAAGATAACAAACACACACCCAACACACACACACAATATTTAATCTGACTTTGACAATCCATTTCCCTCCAAAAGGACCATATGCTGTCTCTGAACTTTCAAAGGTAACATGTTGTTGACTGTAACTTGAAGACTTGAAGTAGAGATGGAGAGATTGCTAAACCTAAGTGGTATTAAATCCGTCATTCTGAGAAAAAGCCCAGGAGAAGTAAGTCCATTCATTGTGAGAGTGACGTATCTCCCAACTAGAAAGGCCACAGTGTGAGGATAGAATGATGTTAGAGAGAAACCTAACTAACTTGCCTCGGCCGGGAGGTCATGGTCAACATCTACAGTCATAAATCATGTCCAACTGTCAACAGACCCACAATGAAAAGCTGTCACTGTACCTCTGTGGTCCTCCTCCCCCAAGTCCATTACATCTGCACTAATCGTGAAAGAAAAATAAAATCAAATCCCAGTAGGGGTGTCCTCTTACTACTAACAAGTCAGTTACCTGGGCTCCTTAAGACTGTCAAGGTCACCGAAACGGGAAAGCCTTCAGAACTCTTGGAGCCGGTACAGCAGAGAAGAAACAACAGATAAATGTGTCATGGGATTCTACAGAGAATCATAGGTCGAGGGAACATGGGGTTCACAACTGCCTTCCCAGTGTCGAGGAGACAGATTGAGAAGGATTGTCAAGAGTTTGAAGCCAACCTGGCCAACAAAGCAAGTTCCAGGCTAGCCTAATCTACAGAATGAGACCCGATCTCAAACAAATAAAAACAAACCCTAAGGAAATCTTAATAAAAAAGTCTGCCTTCAGTTAGTACATCAGTATTAATTTTTAAATTATAACAAATATACATGACTAATGTACCTTAAGAACAATGTTAGGAATAAGGGGCCCAGAAGACAGTTTATAAAAGCTCTTTGTACTATTTTTTCTTTAAATATCAAATTGTCGTTTAAAATAAATCTTTTCCTATGACCATATGGCCTATTAGCAGTGAAGCACTTCATACAAGCTCACAAGCCCAGGCTGAGAAATATTTACTGGAAAAGGAGTCTTTTTCACACGCATAATTTTCCAGAATTATAATATCTCTGTAAGGAAAAGAGTGGGCAGTGCCTTGTATCTGAATCATAAATGTATTCTTCGTCCCTGTGGGTAGGTCACCTACCAGGACCACGGCCATCTAGTAGCTTCAGTGTGGACTCTGTGTGGCATAAACTAAGAACTTTCCCATACAAAGTGATTATACTCCTACTAAGACTGGGTTTCTTTCTGTAACATTTATAAACTGTGTAGAAAGGTTGGATGATTAACATCTCTGAAACTCCATTTTCTCTTTTATTTAAAAAAAAGAATATGACCGCAACAACTGAACTTTGAAGTGTTGTCTGCCTTCGGTTAGTATATCAGTATTAATTTTTAAATTATAGCAAATATACATGACTAATGTACCTTAAGGACAACGTTAGGAATAAGGGACCGGGAAGACACTGAGGAAACAAATATAAATTCAGTGCCTGGCACCTAAAAAAGTTCTCGGTAAACGATGTTTGATAATAAACACAGTTATCTTTCCCGATCAGGAGAAGATAATCCCTTTTGGTCTACAGGAAACATGGTTCACAGCTCCTTCCTCGGCGTGTTTCCTAATTTAACTACAAGAAGCATCTAGAAGGCACTCTGCCAGCCGCAGCCTCTGGTTTGTATCTAAGAGAGTCTTGGTCATTAAGCAAAGTCAGGGCATCACTGGCGAAGCAGAGAAAGGCTACACCACAGGGTCCATGTGTGCCCGCCAATGCTCTCTGCTCTTGAAACAAAAATGCAATAATTAATAAATAAATAATAATACAATAATAACAATAACCCAGGACAGTTAGACAGTAGTGTCAGATCCCAGCTCCAGGCTGGGGGGACGGGTGGGAGAACGCCTTTCTCTCCTTGTTCCTCAGCACCTGTCACGGAGACGGGATGCAGGCTCCGGGCCGCTTCCTCCTGCCCCCGCCGCCCGCCCGCCGGACCCTCGGCTCCCGGCAACGCGCCCGCGGCCCACGCCGACTAGAAAGCGCCCATTGAGCGCCTGCAGCTGCCGGTGCGGCTTGCCCAAAACCTAAATAAAGCCCTGACTGCAGTCCCAGCGAAGAAGACACTACTGTGTTCTTCCCAGCGCAGTCACGGCTATAAAGCATTAAATGCAAACTGCTGATTGTTAACTCTGCATTTGTTTACACCCCGAATCTTGAATCACAATGGGGTGGCTCTTGGGTTGCCAGGGCCGGCCAGGGCCAGCTTTATCCTGAATGCTGCAGCCTGTTCCCTGACTGGCCACGCGGAAGAGAAGTTAAGTAAATAGCATCGCCTTTGGCTTGCCTCTTTTTTTTTTTTTTTTTTTTTTTTTTTTTTTTTTTTTTTTTGATAGATGTTTTGTTCCTGGTGGGATTGAAGGGAACCGTATTGGAGAAGCCTTACTCTATTTGTGGATGTGTAAAACGCGGACGGGCATTTGTAAGGTCTCCCAAAGGAGAAACTCCACATTATACGAAATAAAGTGGATGGGAATAAATGAAAGGATGCTGGGATCCTCTTAAAGGGCTGCGGGGAAGGGAGAAGGGTGGACCGGAAGTGAGACCCACTGGCTAAGCTCGGTGATGGATAGCTGCAACGTCTATCCATCCCTAGCACCAGTCATGGCCATATGCCTTTAAAATCCAACAGCCACTTTCTCTACTCGTGAATTCAAGCGACTTTCACTTGGAAATATTACAATGAAAAAAAGGCCCTTTGCACTCCGCCTTTCCAGGCGACAATCTGTAACACAGATTTTCCTTTTAGTGTGAAAGGTTTGGTTTGTCATCATGTTATCCTGTTATTGCTATTGTTTTGTGGGGAAAAAAAAACAAAAACATGTTACTGAAGTAAATGGGAAAATGTAGACAAAAGCATAATAAAGTTTGTGCCGTTAAATTAGGATGTGCTTATACTTTTATGCAATTATTTTAAATCTTTAAACATACACAGAAAAAGGGAAAAGTTAACTTTCTTAAGTGAAAGTTCCTTGTATCATGTTCTTCTGGTTTCTGGTGACCAATCCCTATGCTATTAGTATCCTTAAAACAATAATTCATAATGAGTAGAGTTATACTTCACATTAGAAAAGAAAAAAAAAAACCTTCAGAATAGAGTTTGCTTATGCCAGGCTGGACTTAAAACCTAGAATGAGCCGCTCGTAGCCAGCAACTTCAGGAAATTTATGTGCATTGGAAGCACACCACTGTCTTCAGACTCATTGCAGCATGGTAGCTGGTTTCAGCACAGCATTTGGAAAGTACAGATACAGCGGTGAGATGACACCTTCTCACCTGCAGATGTGATCCAAGGGGAAATGAAACGGAGCACAGGGTGCACCGTGCAGATGTGAGACCAAGCTGGAAACCAGAGAGCTGGAGAGATGACTCAGTTCACACAGGCACGTGCTGACCGCTGGCACCTGGTGTCAGCCCACATAGTCTTTATTCCACAGTGAAGCGCTTCCCAGTCAAAATGCAGAAGGATGCAGCGAAAATCCCGAACAGCAGATCTTGGGGGGACATTAAGGAAGCATCAGCAGGAGGACCACGGGCAGGGCACTTAGCGGTGACTGAGCACCTGTTCCACCTACAGCTGGTACTGCTGTGAAGGAAGAGAAAGGGAATCTGCCGTCTTGGGGGACTCCCCCCCAATTGGGGGGCTCACATGGGATGTGCACAAGTCATAGGAGTACTGCACTGGGGCTGCATGAATGGAGGGAATTGAGAGTCTAAGTGAATGGGAGACCAGCAGACAAGACACCCAATTCACAGGAAGAAGATCGGAAGATCTCCCACCAGAGAGAATGTTGGAGGAAAGAGAGAAGACGGAGACTTTGCCAACAGGGAGAGTTTCCACAGCTGGCTTAGACATACAACTGTAGCTTAAAGGGTCCTTTCTTCATAGCCAAGTTGGGACCCAGCACTCATACTATTAGATGCAAACACACCTTCCTTTTTCTGTCATAGGAAAGCTTCCAAAAGATTTTTGCCAAGGACGAAGTATACATTTTCAACATGTTCCAATTAAAGAGCAGATCCACCAGGTAAAAGAACTATTACACAAATTTGTTATTTAAGTGTCATCTCTCTCTCTCACACACATGGATTTTACATCCACCTGGACTCCAGGCAATCATGAAACAAGTATTTCCCCCACTCCTCCCGTGAATTGGTTTCAAGCCCATAAGGATCTTTTGCACACAGTTTGTGCTTACACACACACACACACACACACTACACACACACACACATGCACATGCACACGCACATGCACATGCGCACACCTAGACATTTGCTCACTCAGTGTGAGTATTCTGTTCAGAAAGCAGAATGCAGACCAACAACACAGGCAAACGTGGCCAGGGTGGATGCAAATTATTAAATTAATTTTTTTTGGAAAGCAAATTTAATTTCAATTAAATTTGAAAGCGTACATGTTTTGCAAAGACGGTCTGGTATTTAACTCTCAGACTCTTCATCCTAAAACCTTTTGCTTCATTTTCAAACCTACCCAGTGACTCCTAAGGCCAGGCAGAAAAGTAATTCCAGCTCATCAAATAAAGAAATCAAAATGAAGAGGCAATCCCAGCCATGGTCCCAGGAAGGACCTTAAATTGTCTGCAGTGACTGGAACCTAGGTCAGCCTGCCCAGTCATTCAGCTGCTGTTCCTAGTTTTGTTGTTGTTTAGAGACAGGGTTTCACTGTGTGGCCCTGGCTGTCCTGGAATTCACTCTGTAGACCAGGCTGGCCTTGAACACAAAGATCTTCCTGTTTCTGCCCCCCCCCCCCACCACCACCAGGCTAATGCTGTCATTTTAAGAAGGGGCTGGGTCAGGGTTCACCTCCACTTGAGTTAGAGTCCTTGGATCTTGATTATATTAAAAAATATCTCTGTTAAGATTTAAAAAATAAAAAGAGAAAACAGGTTTATGAATGTATGATGGATCACATGCCACACTAGGGAGCACCAGGGTAGGAGGCGGAGCCTGTTCTTGTCTTCAAGTTTTCCTCTGACCACCAGACCAGAATGTATCTCAGTGTGGTTAGAGCAAGAGAAGACTCAGCGTGACTTTTTTTTTTCTCAAACAGAAACAAATGTCCAGTCATCCAAAAGCACACCAATACTGTGTGTGCTTTTAAAATTATTATTATTATTAAGTCAAATTATTTTTTTCCTAATACTCATATCTCAGTTGTGCATATCTGGTTTGAGGAAATTTAAACCATGTTTCAAAGTTATATTATTAAAAGTACAGGAAGATTTAGAACATGGCATAATAATATGTTTGGAAATTTTAGGACAGCTGAAAATTTTTCGATGTTTCTATCTAATCTCTCTATATTTGTCATTTCTGGAGTGGGCTATACTCATTAAAAATCTCCTGACAATGTGCTACCATTGTTGTGATCATAATAAGAGAAAGAGGCATAAGAATATGTTCTGTGGGGAAAAGGGGTGCATCAGCGGGTCCATTTGGAGTCATCCCTTCCCCCTGAGGGAGCAGACTCAGGACTATAGTATTGTATAGTGTTCTATAGTATAGAATAGAGTTTAGTTAGGGCATGGGGAAGGGAGATAAGAGGGTAGAAGAGGCAGAGAAAGGCAGAGAGAAAGAGAGAGTAAAGAGAGTAAGAGAAAGAGAGAAGTAAAGACCAGCCATGACCACTTGGCGAGAGGGGGGAGGGGAGGGGGGAAGGGAAGAGCCCAAGAGGGCAAGAGAGAAGCTAAGAGAGTGAGAGAATAAGAGAGAGAGGAGAGGCCAAGTCTGGCCACTATCTTCTTTTATAGTGGGCCAGACCTACCTGGCTGTTGCCAGGTAACTGTGGGGCGGAGCTTAGACAGAATCCTAAGAACCATTGAATCTTTAATTCTTGATTCTTTTAAAAATAGTATTGGTGAAGACATCACTATAGTCACTGTTCACACATAATTAACCCCAAACCAGCGGCATAGGCCTGGGCGTTCATTTTGTTCCCAACTTTATGGCTGACAGCCCAAGAAGGACTCCCTAGGCAAGTCTCTCCTGGGACCTTTCCTACAGGTACAGTCAATGGTACCTGGGCTCCTGCCCCAGGTGAGACAAGCACTGGGAGCTCGGAGTCCCTACTGGTGGCCTATTTGTTGTTGACGCCTACATGAGCAAAGTGTTGGGGAGCAGCCAGACTTCCTATGTGGTGGATGACCTAACCCGGAGTATGCAGGAGAGCAAGGCTTTGACTCAGTTGCCCCTGCCATGGGCCCCTCCCAGTGAGAGGGGTAAGGGGGTCTTTGAAGGCGTGTTTTGGAGCTGTGGTGGGTTTCCTTGTGTTGTGTCCTTTAAGAAAAACAATTTGGTGCTTAGTCTTTTTTTCTTTTTCTTTTTCTTTCTTTCTTTCTTTTTTTTTTTTTTTTTTTTTGGATTTTCAAGACAGGGTTTCTCTGTGTAGCCCTGGCTGTCCTGGAACTCACTCTGTAGACCAGGCTGGCCTCAAACTCAGAAATCCACCTGCCTCTGTCCCCCAAAGGGCTGGGATTAAAGGCGTGTGCCAACACTGCCCGACTGGTGCTTAGTTTCTTAAACTAGACTATAGATCTTCAAGACCCCACACGTTTAGGAGTTCATTTTATGCTTCTAGAACCTAGCACAGGGCTGTTGTGTACCAAGTGCTACAAAACAATTAAAGGCCTACAGGAAAAAAAAAAATCCCAGCCATCAAAGCAACCAGTCAGGTTTATCAGGCTGATGAAACCACTCTAGAGAGATAACCAGAATACGTCAGGTTGTTGGAGTCTGAGCCATCTTCTAATCCAGTCCTTCCCCTTTTCCCTCCAATGGCATAGTTGAGGTTAAGCTGTGCAGCCAAGAAGCAAAGACAGAATCGTTGGTGCCCAAGGTCTAGTCATTGCTTCTAGTCAATCCCAAAAGCATCATTTTATCAGTTACTGTTTGAGGGTTTGGCTTTATCAAAACTCAGAGAGACTCCAGCAGTTTAGATCATTCTTATACACAAGGATGAGGCAAGACTTTTGCCAATCTGCTGAGTGTAGCAGAAGTCTTTCCCTCCCTGACCTTTCTATTTAGGGAAATTAGGAAAAGTCCCAGAGGTCTCACCAGGAGGCCTTGGGACTCTGCTTGATCTCTTCAGATATGAGTCTTTAAAAAAAAACCTAACTTCCTGGCCTTTTCTTCGTGTTTCTCAGTAAAATCTTGCAATCTATGTGTCTGGGACCAAGCAGAGTCTGAAAGGCTTCCTGTGACTTCTACACAGTCTGTGAGGAAGTAGAGATGTCACAGTACCTTCCTGGAACTTGATCTTAGTGTTATTCTGTGTTTCGGGCAGTGCCTGTGGCTTGGAACTCTGGTGTAAGGCATCATCCTGGCCTTTGGTATGAGAAAAGCAGAGTGCCCAGTCACCACCTTTGCATCACAGAGATGCAGGTTTGCAAACAATGGAATTGTTAAAAAAAAAAAAAAAAAAAAAAGCCTTCCCAGGGGTTAACAGGAGGATAGGAGTATTGCTTTCTGGCTTAAGGCTTGTCTAGCTTTCCTAAGCAGAAGGCTTTTACTTCTGCATGTACTGTGGCTGTAATTAAGTAGTTCACATTCACAATGCTCAGTATTTATCTAAAATACTCTAAGTCTTCATTAGAAGGGGAAAAAATTCATTAACATTTGGCTTCCTGAACTTGATAATGTGGTGCAACCCTCTCTAAGCTCTTTTTACCACTAGTGTTCTCCAGAGAAACAGAACTAATAGTGTGTGTGTGTGTGTGTGTGTGTGTCTGTGTGTGCACACGCATGCACATGCACACAAGCAAGAACAGGTAAATGTAAAGAGATTTGTTGCAAGGAATTGGCTAGTAAGAAGCTGACAAGGCTTAAAGGAGTGTCTGAGCAGCACACTAGGGCCTTAGGAAAGCCAGGGTCACCACCCTAGGTCTGAATGACTTGACTTAAACAGAAGCCAGCTGGAGTAGCTCTAGGCAAATACCAGTAAGACCAGAGATCCAGGGTAACTGGTACTGCAGTCAGAGCCTGAAGGTAAGAAACAAAGCAAAGCAATGCGTCAGCTCAAGGCATCCAGAGGGAAGGAAACAACTTTCGTGCAGTAGCCAGCCTCTTTGTTCTAGGCTTCTGCAATCTGGTTGAGTCTCACTCAGAGAGTATTGCCAAGTCTACTGATTCAAGTATTAATTTCATCCCCAAGCACCCTCATACTCAAAACAATGTTTGACTTGATATCTGGGAAATCTCACGGTTATTTTTGATACAATCAGCCATCACACTTACTGTGATGGGCTCATACACAATGGAGGACTAATTAATATAGAGATCTCAGACAAATCTCCATAATTGTAACAGAAATGTCTCCCTGCTTACTCTGATCTAATGCTCATGTATAATATATGTAATATTCTTCCTGTTTGCTGTATGCCCACAGTATTTCCATTTAGGACTTGTAACTAAATGGGGCAGCTCATGTATGTTTGATCTTTATTGTCATCTTGAATGCATTTAGAATCATTAGGAGACACATTGGCGGCATGTCTGTGGGATGGTTCCACGATATTTAACTGAGGAGGGAAGACCCGTTCCAATTGTGGACTATGCCATCCCAGGGGCTGGGGTCCCAGACAATGCAGCGCCCACTCTTCTGACTCTGATGCTGGGGCTGGCACTGTCCCATCATGACTTTGACAAGCTCAGTTCCTGTGTGAAAGGGAATTTGGCTAAAGAAACGGGACAGTGGACCTCCTGGTCCACAGAGTCTCTGGGAAGTAAGAAAGCATACACCCCAAAAAGAACAGAAGAGAGAGGCTCTTCCCTGCCAAGGAGTCCCTTCCTATCCTATCTCAACCCCCAATGCTCTAGTATTCTCTCTCTGCTCACGATTTTCATCCCAGATTCCTAGAAGAAGAAAGGGGGCCTATAGAGCCCTTTGTTGAATAGCATTAAGAAATTTCGCGACACCCTGCTGTGGATGGACCTGGTGATGTTTGTATTTTGATTCTACTCTCTTGGGAGGGTCTGGAGCCAAGGAATGAGTCACCTACCCAGGTGACTTTTTGTGAACCAATCCCCTAACCAATAAAGGAGCCAATCACTGGGCGAGGAGGTAGGACTTCCGGGTTAGACAGAGAAAGAGAGGAAGCAGGAGAGAGTTAGGTCTTTTTGGACAGGGATAGCATGAGGACAAGATACAATTATGAGTGTCTCCCTGTTTCAATGGTGGATCTGTCAGGATTCACCACTGGAAGATTTAGATTTAATAAGGCTTACAAAATTAGGATTTTAGTTGTTGAACCCAGCGATTGAGTTACCATTGTTTCTGAACTAAGTTTGTGTTGTGTTTTCCTTCACGCGGTGGCTCAGCAAAGCGTGGGGAGTTTGATGAATGGGCTGATGTGGCAGTGATGCGCCATGGGAACTTAGCTAGGTGGGTGGAAAGATTGTGGAGTTCTGAGTTAGAGTCTCCATGAGATACGGACAGGCTGCTGGGGCAGAGAGTTGCCGGTACAAGCACAGGAGCGTGCCGATTCGACTTTTTTAATATTTCCCACAACAACATCCCCCCACCCTTAAAAGGAAAACAGATAAAAACCTTCATCTGTCTACTTCATGACTGCAAATGGATACCTTTCTCCCATTCCTGCCATCACTGAGTCCCTGATCCTGATGGACTGGTGTGCCCTTTAACTGTGAGCCAGAATTTTCCCATCCTTCTGTAGGCTGCCTTTGCCAGGCATTTTGTCACAATGCTAAAAACAAAACAAAACAAAACAAAGGCAAACAAAAAAACAAGACTAATATACCTCCTTTATTCCTGTCCCTAGAAATATGTTCAGTGATAATGGGTGTCTGGGAGAAGATGTTCTATGTATCATGGGCACTCTGTGGCTGTCTCAGGAAGAACATTTGCACAAACTGTTATCTGTACAACAGAAGATGCCAGTCTTGCAGGGAGTGGGAGTCAGGGGTCATGGAGTAGAGATTAAAACAAGGGGTTACCGACAGTCTCAGACTGAGGTATTTTGTTGTCTGCAGTTGTAAAACAAATCGTGTGTCCAGTTATGATTTCTAAACTTCAGGAATCAGAAACAGTCTTCACCTTGATCTGAGTCATAAATCAGGATCCCTTTCTTATCTAATGGTAGGAAATTTGGCTTGCTCTGTGGAAGCCATGAGTAGTGTGAAGAGCAAGCAGTTGCCAAAGCGCCATTCTGTACCCACTGAAACAAGAGCCACACCGGGCGGTAGTGGCGCATGCCTGTAATGCCAGCACTCTGAGAAACACTGTCTCAAAAAAAGCCAAATCCAAAAAACAAAAAAAAAAAAACACAAAAAAAAAACAACAAAAAAAAAAAAAGAAAGAAAGAAAAGAAAAAGAAACAGCCACAATGAGGAGACTGACAGGTTATAATACAAAATAAAATTATATTACAATATAATTATATATATATGTATCTATGCTGTTATATATGTTCTAATATGTTCATGGTGAGGTGGGTAATAATCTAATGCACATACTGTGAGGTGGGGACTGTTGTAATCTGTATAATCTAATGTGTACGTGGTGAGGTGGGTATTGTTACTGTAATTTATATAATCTAATATAAGAAAGGGAACATTTGTCCAGCAATCCCATTGGACTTCACAGAGCAAGGCAGCACCCCTGAGGGGGCAGCAGAGCATGTAGGGAATTGTTTTGGTGACTTACCCAACTAAGGGCTGGTGTAGCTGGCAGAAGATCAAGTCTGACCAGTAGGGGTCTCTTCCAGGCCTCCCATTATTCCATGGTAGTGCCCACCAGGAACCCACCCTTCTTGTATCTTTACCCCATACTTGACTGGAGCCCTACTTTCCAGTGGACATCTTTGTTACATTGGAAACCTTCTCCACTTGGGCTTCACCCTGTCCGGCTGAATACCTGGCCTTCTCATGACCATGCTTGTTAAATTGGTGATAAGACTCTCGATGTAGACTTTGAATTCCATAACCAGTGGGACAATCCTTCCGTCATTCGGTCACTTAACACCCAGTGAAGTCTTCTGCCCTTCTGGCTGGGAGATAGTCATGAGGAATGCAGAGTCTCTACCCTCAGAGAGTATAGTCTAAAGGGGGAAGAGGAACAGTTTTCAAGGAATGACATGTAAATGTAGAACTCCATGGAGACATGTGCCATCAAGAAAGGGTGTGGTTTGGGGGAGGTGAACCCACACTGGGGGTGGAGCTAATCAGAGAAGGCAAGAAGAGCAAGCTTGTCTCAGGGACCACAGGCAGGAGTTCCCACCGCATGAAGCATCTCCGCTTGGGTGGAAAACGGCTGGGCATGGTGGACGGAGGATGGGCGTGATGGGAGAGGGAGGCAGCAGAGACAGGCATGCGTGGTACTTGGGCCTATTTCCCTAGGTCTATTTGTTCTTCACTCTAGCAGTGCAGATTAGCCTATCAGCAACTGGGTCTGTAGCTACTCAAAGCAAAGTTCTGGAGGTGAAAGGAAGGGGCGTGGTTTGCCGTTTGTTTTGAATTTTCCAGTTAAGATTATGGTAAAGCAACAGGGAGGCTCATTGGCTTCCCAAAAAGCACCCCACGGAGCTGTCTAAAGATACAGGACATGTTTTGAAAGAGAAATGGCATCACCAAATTTACACACACACACACAAAATCCTTAGGCTGGAACTACAGAGATGATAGGAACCCTGAAGATTCAGAGGTATCAGAAAAGACACCAAATTGGTAACTAGGAAGCCATGAGAGTTTGGGCGTTTGGTAGCTGTAGTGCTAATGTAGGAAAGAACACATTTCAGAAGCATCTAGAGCAAACTTCTGAGAGTGATACTGTATTAGTTGCTTTCCTGTGGCCCTGATAACATCAGGACCAGCTGCGTGACTGTCGGGCATGCCGTTAATCCCAGCACTCCAGAGGCAGAGCTAGTGGGGTGTCTGGGTTTGAAGCTAGCCTGATTTACAGAACCAATTTTAAGATGGCCAGGGTCACAAAGAGAAATGCTGTCCCTGCAGGGGTGGAGGGGGGTGGGAGGACATGGCTGAAAACAGCTCAAGAAAGTTTATTAGCCTTATAGTTCAGAGGGCTAGAGTCCATTATGGCACAGGCGGCATGGTACGGTGGCAGGGGCTGTGAGCTGATCCCGGTCCATCCAAACACAGGAAGCAGAAACTGAGCAAGAAGTAGGGGAGTCTGTCCCTAATGCCGTGCATCCGCCAACAAGACTCCAACTTCTAAAGGTGCCATAACCTCTTTTTATGTGCACCAACAAAAACAAAAACAATTAGAAACGCCGGGCGGTGGTGGCACACACCTGAAATCCCAGCACATGCCTGAAATTCCAGCACTCTGGGAGGCAGAGGCAGGCGGATTTCTGAGGTTGAAGCCAGCCTGGTCTAAAGAGTGAGTTCCAGGACAACCAGGGCTATACAGAGAAACCCTGTCTCGAAAAAAATCCAAATAAAAAAAAAAAAAGCAAGCAAACAAACAAAAAAACCAAAAAAACAGTTAGGTGCACCAACAACTGAGGACCAAGTGTTCAAATATATGAACCTATAGGGGACACTTCTCACTCAAACCATCATGGACACAATGATGGATGACTGGAATAATGAACTCTGAGGAAACGGGAGGGAAAGACACCTGGCTTCTGCTAAGGTCATTGCATGGTTTGTTGAGGTAGGTACAAAATCAGAACCAAAGAGATAATTTGGATCGATTTCGATTTTAACAACTGTGTTGCACTACTCACTTTATTTTGTGTTTATTTTATTTTTTGAGACCAGATCTCCTATAGGCAGGGATTTCACCTGCGTTCCAGTATACTTCTTTTCTCTTTAGGTTATCAATACATCATTTACAAATTGTTGATACCTATTCACTGAAGCACAATGGCATCAGGAGAAACAACTATGACTGAGCTGGAAAAGCCTTATCCTTGTGTCAGCCTCCAACTGGAACATGAAGGAGAAATCAACAAATATATTTCTCACAGGACACATTTATTTTCCCAGCATAATTATTTATCTTGTCTTGAAAATGATTTATGACATCTTATGCCAAATATTTAAAGTCATACCCCGATGAGCTAAAACCAAGACATTATTGTATCTTAAGGGTATAAAAATATTTTGTACTGCTGGGTGTGGTGGTGCATGCTTTTAATCCCAGCACTTGGGAGGCACAGGTAGGTGGATCCCTGAACTGGCGATGCTGGTTTTGCTCTCCTCACAAATCAGCTTCCATCACACGTTTTGTAAATATAAAAAACAAAACAAAACAAAATTTAAAAAACAGCAAGTGACAGCTGTGGAGACTAGACTTTAGACATTTCATCGTTTGGAGTAGACAAGCCACACCTGACCTCCTCTGGTCCAATCAGCTGCACCAGGAACTGGGACCCAGGAAAAGGTTATGATCGCCCCACTTAATTCATATACCGTGACAAACTGGCCGAAATCAACGTCCTCATGTTAGCTCAAGAAGCCTATACTAGGGCTGGGAGAAATTGAACAGAGGTGTGTAGCAATGGGGGGGTGGGGAAGGGTGGGGTGGGGGTGAGGTGGGGGGTGTTTAGCAACCAGAATGTCCCAGATGCCAGGAAAGCAAGAGCCTCCCAGAACCCCATGGGGATGATAGCTGAAATACTCCACAAAGGGGAGGGAGAACCTGTCCAGACCATATTCAGAGGTTAGGCATGGCCCCCTGTTGAGGGATGAAGCCCCCCACCCATCTCCAAAGTTTTAACCCAGAATTGCTCCTGTCTAAAGGAAATACAGGGACAAAGAGTGGGCCAGAGACTGAAGGAAAGGCCATCCAGAGACTGCCCCACATGGGGATCCATCCCACATGCAGACACCAAACCCAGAAACTATTGCTGATGCCAAGAAGTGCTTGCTGACAGGAGCCTGATACAGCTGCCTCCTGAGAGTCTCTATCAGATCCTGATCAATACAAATGCAGATGCTCACAGTCAACCATTAGATTGAGCACGGGGACCCCAATGGAGGAGTTAGGGGAAGGACTGAAGGAACTGAAGGGGCCTTATCATCAATGGGAGGGGAGACCCTTGGTCCTGTGAAGGCTTGATGCCCCAGTGTTGAGGAATGCTAGGAAGGTGAGGTGGGAGTGGGTGGGTGGGTGGAGGAGCACCCTTGTAGAAGCAGAGTAAGAGGGGATGGGATAGGAGACTTGCAGAGGGGAAACCTGGAAAGTGGATAACATTTAAATTGTAAATAAATAAAATTCAAAAAGAAAAAAAGAAAAAGAACGCGTGAGAACTGGCCAGTGCATCCTACCCTAGTGGGCTCTTCAGTGTTTTCTACAAATAAATGCTCGCTCCTCAGGGAACATGACAGAGGCCCATGCCCTATGCCTTGTGGGACATTTTTAGGTCACTGGGGGTGGAGCCCTTACAGAGGGCGGGGCCTTGCAGAGGGCGGGGCCTCGCAGAGGGACCAATCTCCTCACTCCTCCCTTTTGCTTCCCAGTCAAGGGGTAAATGGTATTGCTGTGTTATATATCCCAGCTGTGACGGATGACCTCAGTCCCAGGATACCGCAGCCTATCATGAACAAAAACTGCTCAAATATGTGTGATTGACTATCTGACAGAAAGTTCACCAATAAAATTTCAACTGAGTAAATTAATATGTGTGTGCAACATGATCTAAATGAAGATATCTCTAAAAAAATGCTTTTAATTTTACAAAATATTTCAGTTTTTAAAAATTATTATTATGGCATAGAATGCTTCCAAATGTCATATGAACGCCGACGGAGTGGTGTTTACATGATTTGGACTATGGGGTTAGAGCCGAGTCTTTCAACAAAGCAAAATATTCATTCTGAAATTATGCTAATTTAAAGCATCATTTGCATTTCTATGGACAGAAAATTATATAACAAACTCCGACTCTTTTGGTTCTCATTTGACGGACATGAAGGCTCCTCGAAGTCCCGAGAGAAACAGTAGACACTGGATTCCAGTGCATTTGGGGAAATATGAGTCTATGGTCTGAGTCCTGCATTCTTTAACACTCTGAGATTGAATGAGATGTATGTATTTTGTGTGATGAAAATAGTCACAAATAAAAATCTCCTGTGGATTGTTTTATGGACAGTGTTTAAAAAAACAAAAAACAAAACAGCAACAACAAAAGCAGTAAATAAGTTACGCCAGCCTTTCGTTCTGGCTTCCAGGATATAACTCAAGAAAGGACAAGAGGCTGACTCCTTCGTCCTGGTGTTAATGATCTAATAACCTCTCCTACCCCCTAATCCCCCCTCCCCCCCAATCCACAGCCATGTGAAGGAAAGACTTTGGGTTTTTGGCTTGGGACAAGCAGCCTATTTAACATATCAACCTATTTAACATATCAAAGCGGACCTGGCCTTCAACTTCTCCCAGAATCCTTCAGTCCTTACCAGTTACAAGGCTTATAGGCTCTCTACCTGGAACTTTTCAGCCCAGGGGCTGGACTTCCCCTCCCCGCAGAAGCTCTTTCCCTATATAATCCAGACATTTGGTCTCAGGGTCTCTCTGTCTCTGTCTCCACCCCTCCCCCCAGCCCCCCAATTTCTCTCTCTTGAATTTCTCCCTGCAAGGACACGCTCCCCTCCCCCCATCTCCCTATCTGATTGGTGATTTCCAGGGCCCTACTTTTTGGGAGAGGTGAGCCTGCCTGAGAGCTGCCTCCAAGTAAACCTGACCTTTTTAACTTTCAGCTTGGTTTGAATTGTCTTATTTGTTGGCAGAGAAAATCTATTATCTTAGTGCCAAAGACTCCGGAGGAGTTGATCCTCCATCCTAGTGGGCCAAGCCAAGCTAGCCATGTAGAACTGCTTCTCTCCCCGTCTTTCTCTGCCTGATGCGACTTTTGACTTGGTAAGCCCCCCCAACTTTCCCAGCCATTGCCTTAAGAAGTACAAATCCTTCTTCCGGGTCCAGGACCCCAGGATCCCTTGCCAAGACGCAAGTTCCCGCCTTTGTTCCAGGGAGCCTTTGGATTTGAAGACGTCCTTTCTGAGGCTACCCGACCCTCATAGTTCTACCCCAGGCTATCTAGTAGGGCCACTCCACACTTCTCTAGTCACTCTGCAATGCAAGCCAGTATTCTACAGCTCCAAGTCCTATTAGCAGGGATGGTCGTGCCCGCAGACCTCCTTGCCTCCAAGGACATGGATCCCAAACCTTTTATCTGGTGCACTGCGTACACACGCCTGCTGTTCATCTGACGCTCCTACGCTGCTGAGAAGTGTACGGTTATCTATCTGTAAGCATGATTCTAAATTCTAGAGTCTAACCCTTACGCCCGCTTTGAGCCGTCCACATGATACTGGTGCTTGCAGCGGGTCCACGCTGACCGTGCCATTGGCTCTCTGCAGCGGGTGCTAAGCTAAGCGCGCGCTCTTCCTTCATGGACTCTGATTTTATTACAACAGCATGGCTTCTTCCGATGGCCAGAAATTGGCAAACTGATTTCCAAATTCCCACTGCCACTGATAAATATTCACAAATACATCAGAACTTGGTCTGCTCTATGCTCCCAAAGCATCCCCAACTTTAAAAAAATTTTTTTTTATCTCTGATATCTTTTCACTCTGTTCTCTAAAAGAAAAACAAAATAAAACAAACAAAAAATACTTTAGGATTGTGCTGTAAAATTTTATCTAAGGATTGGTAAATTGCTTGTTGGGTAGGGTTCAACATCTATATAATCTGCAACAAAATTTGGCTTTAAACTTTTAACAAAAGGCTTGTAATTAAAAATCTATACATGGTTATCTGTATATGTGATTCAACTCTTGTTTAATGTATATGTGCATTTAACTTGGATCCAACTCTTCATTTAAAAATATAGATAAATTTGCTAGGAAAAGAAATGTTTTTAAATAGCAACTATGTTGGCCAGCATGGCTTACTACCTATGTAATGAGCCCTGTTTACTATTATATCTCCTTTTAGATTGAGAAAGCAACAAATCCCAAATATTTTAAATTGGTATGGAATTTTCTGTGGTAATGATAGAAATTTAAGGTTATATTTGCCACAACATACTGTGTATGAGATTCAACTCTAATTTCAAATATTCCATATGTGATGATGAAATTATAAGATTATAAAGGTCTATTTAGATTAACAAAAGCTAATTTCAGATATATGTTCAACTATTTATATCTTTGCTAATAGCTCAATACCAAGCTGCTAATAAAAATTGAGATAATGGGGCTGGAGAGATGGCTCAGTGGTTAAGAGCACTGACTGCTCTTCCAGAGGTCCTGAGTTCAATTCCCAGCAACCACACAGTGGCTCACAACCATCTGTAATGGGATCCAATGCCCTCTTCTAGTGTGTCTGAAGACAGCTGCAGTGGACTTATATATAATAAGTAAATAAATCTTAAAAATAAAAGTTGAGATAAGTAACAACATGTATATTTGACAATCAAAATCTATAAAGTCTTAGGGTCTAGTGAGGTTCACAATGATGTTTGTCTAGCTTCTTTGTCTTTTAAGCCTTAGCTGTTTGGATAAACTAAACTATACCAAAAATAATCTGTAGTATTCATATTCTTTAATGGTCTGGTCGCCCAAGAAAGTCCTTTTCCCAAAGACTGACATTTAGACAAAGACTCCCATTCCCTCAGGGGTTTGAAGAAACTTCCTGCTTGCTAAAATGGAGTCATTCTCCTTAATTCTGCCAGGGGCAACTTGTGGCCCTTCCATTTACGCATAACTGTGGTACCTATTAAACCGTCAAGGTCAGTGCTAGCCACAGGCTCCCCAAGTCCCTGTTCACAAGCCCTACCCCAGCTCACAAGCCCCCTTTCTTCTGGACAGCCTTGGCAATTTAGAATAAAACTTTCCCCTTTTCACCCACACAATGGCTATTTTGGTTTCTTTACAGTCCCTGTTTTCAGGATCAATAAAGTTGCTAGTCTCCCTACGAACCTTATCTATGATTAAAAAGTTTTATTTTGAGCCAGGTATGGTGGCACATGTTCTTCGTCCCAGCACTCCAGAGGCAGGGGGAGGGGGGCAGGGGGTAGAAGGCAGGGGGCAGGGGGCAGGGGGCAGGTCTCTTGAGTTCAAGGCCAGCACCTCATCCTATCTAAAGAGCAAGTTCCAAGATAGCCAGGACTGTTATTGTAATAACCCTGTCTTGAAAAACAAAAACAAAAAAGTTTTATTTCATTTTTATATCATTCAAAATCATGATATTCAAGGCTAAAACCTAAAAGGGCTAAACCTAAATTCCTAGTCTAAATTATTATAAACTGTTGGTGATAATTAAGAAATACAAGTTTAGTCACCTTATCAATGATCAGATCCTTTAATGTGTTCAGAACTATGTTCATAGCCATGCTAAGTACTAATGTAATTAATTACAGGAATAAATCTTACTTACCCTCCTGCACATGATTCCAGGGTGAAGCCTGGGGTGGGAAACTAGAATCAAGTGAAATTTGTCCATTCAGGTAAACTTTAGATAGACGGTCCTCAAACCCTCCGGAGGGCTGTAGACTATGGCATTTAAAATGTTCAATAAAAACCCTGTCTGTGATAGACATGCTAGCTCCTGACAGTACCCCTAATCTCCTCAAAAGAAGATGGGCGCCTCAAACTTGCTCTGGATGAGGCAGATCTGGCACTGGGCTGTAGACTCGCCGCAACCTTTGACAGCACACTGTCCAAACTGTGGACCAGCAGGACACTGGGAAGTTGATTGTCCCACTTCACCTAGACAAAGGTAGGACAGCTCCCCTCCCCCAGATTCCTGCTGCACAGAAAAGTCTGTCAGATCTTCCAGGCCTGGTGGCCGAAGACGGATGTCCCACCGACCTCAGAGGAACCCTGGGTGACAGACTGTCCAGGGAGTGGTAAGTCTGTCATTTTATGTACTCAGAAGCAGGTTGAGCTGCACTTACTGCTAACTCAAGTGACATTTATCCTTCTCAGGTCTCAGATGTGTGTGAAGACTAAACTAAGGAACATCTGAAAGAAGAAAAGGCAAAGTTTCAGCTGCCGTCTCTTCATGTGTAAAAACCAGGCCAACAGCCCTCGCTCTCCTATAGCTGCCACTACAAGTGTAGACACAGTTTACCTCATTGCCAGACTCAGAAAGCAGGTTCCAAAGTAACTGTTTTACTATTCCTTTGTCTAAAGGAACTCTCTTTACAGGGCCGGCTCCCAGTAATCAACCATCAGTGTCTTGTGAGTGGGTAAATGAGTAGGAAAAGTGTCAAGTTTATGTAAGGTCCCAGGATAGGAAAACTTCGTGTGCGAAGGTCTAAGAAAGTGTTTTGAGGTTGGTAAATGCAAGTTATGTATGTAGTTTGGAGGATGTGAAAGCTGAAATGGTGATACTTGATTTTAGGTGTGCAAAAGAAATGAAAAAATACTACAGTTTCCTCTCCCTGCTACTCAATATGCTACTGTTGCATTAAGATTTCAAGATTCAGAGTCTTATCATTAACCAGTGGACTTCTGATAAATTATTAGTCTAACTCTGGTAGACTAATACTTCCACTATCATCATAGTCACAAAATCAAGATTTTTAAATTGCCTTTGTAAAAAAAAAAATTGCCTTTGGTTGTCTTCTAACTCTAGACTTGAAAATGCTTCTTATGGTGATAAATGCATCCACATCCAGCCTTCTGGATAGAGGAAAGAAGCTCCTCTTTCACGGTTTGCAGTCACACTGAGAATCAGGATCAGAGCTGTGGCCCCCTCCCCTCCAGGGAAAGCTTCCATCTTCCCTGAGCTCACCTTAAAAAACGTTCATGCTTTTTAACCCCAAACCATTCCCCAAGCTTCTACTATGACACAAAGCTGTGACTATGTGGGTTTCAGTGCAGATTATAAACAGTGGCAATGCTAACATGTCTAAAACTTATCTCGTTTTGTAAATTAAAAACGATTTCTGTAAGCTTCAGGGAATAGATTTAGATCCACCTCTCAGGTTAAATGGACTCCAGATAAATACTGTCCATCAAAACCTGTTTCCCCACCAGCCTATTCCAGAGTGTGGGGTCCCTTTACCTGGATTTGAAACCCTCTTTCTTCAACCTGCCAAGACCATGGGTCTAAAAGTTTCAAGTATACACCTAAGAAAAAAATGTTTTTCCCTAAACTCCTAAACTTTACCTCCTGTCCCTAACATATATCTGTTCCAGCTGATTTTTCCAATCAATCAAAGACTGTAAACTGCTCCAACATCTCCCTTCACATCCCTAGCCCCAGATGTTCCTGCAGAGCCTAGACAACCTGTTGAAACAACCTGTTGACATGGCCAACATTGCAGCCTTTTGGACCTCCAGTACTGATGCCCCAATGCCAGCAGGAAGTGATCATAGATGATTGGGACACCCCCTATTCATTTGTAATCAACAAGCAGCTGGGAGATTGGGGTTTCAGACCCAAGACAATTAGCTGAGGTACCTATGTAACATCGAAACAGACCTGGTTTCTAGGTTGTCCCAGCATTCTTCAGTCCCTACCTGTTACTGTTACGGAGGAGTATGCCTGGCATATCCCAGCCTCCACCTTGAACTTTCCTGCCCAGGGGCCGGGCTTTCCC